>NW_006399762.1:23476858-23482210 GCF_000299155.1 Elephantulus edwardii
AAAAAAAAACAAAAAAACAACAAATCATTAGAGAAGCTAGACTATCTACAGAAGAATCTGGCATCAGTTTTAGAGGTACACTTAGCAACAATCTGTGCAGATGACACAAACTTTGCTTGCTGAGAGTGAGTAGGACTTGAAATGCTTGCTACAGAAAGTTAAAGACTACAGCCTTCAATGTGGGTTACATCTTAACATCGAGAAAACAAAATTCCTCACCACTGATACATGTTACCGATAGGTAACACCATGACAGGCAGAGAAGAAATAGAAATTGTCAATAATTTAATCTTACTTGGAGCCACAGTCAACACCTTTGGCACTAGCAGTCAAGAAATTAAAAGACATACTGCATAGTATTCCACTGTGTGAATATACCATAATTTCTCAACCTATTTATTGTGGTTGGACATTTGAGCTGTTTCCACATTCTTGCGATGGTGAATGATGCTGCTTTGAACGCTGGTGTACAAATCTCAGTTTGTGCCTCAGTTCTCATTTTCTCAGGGTATATTCCAAGTAGTGCAATAGCTGGGTCATATGGAATTGCTATGCTCAGCTTTTTTGAGGAAGAACCAAATTGCCTTCCAGAATAGTTGTACAATTTTACAATCCCACCAATAACGTATAAGAGCTCCTTTCTCATCACATCCTCTCCAACATTTATTACTTGCTGCCCTATTAAACTTTGCCACTGTTACTGGAGTGAAATTGTGCCTCATTGTGGTTTTGATTTGCATTTCTCTCATTGCCAGTGATTTGGATTGGGTTATCAGACTTTTTCTTCTGGAGGTCCAGGAGTATTCTGTAAACTTTTTTTATAAGACTCTTGTCTGAGATGGTATTACCAAATGTTTATTCCCAGTCTGTAGGTTTTCTTTTCACCCTGTTGGAAAAGTTTTGATGCATACATGGATTTAATTTTTAGAAGGTCCCATGCATCCATATTATCCTCTTTAGATTTTGCATTTCTGGTTCACACAGGAGCAATGATTTCATAAATTATTACTTAACTTTAAAGGGACTGGAGAGCATTATGCTGAGTGACTAACTCAATCCCACAAGGAAAAATATCTTATAAAACCATTATTATAGAATGAGTATAAGAATCCAAGAGGAGTGGGAGAGGTTGGAAGCAGAGGGCTGTGGATGTGCAGGGGGATGGGGATATTAATATCATGTTGCACAAGTTGATAGGTGGGGGGATGAGAGAAATTGAAATAATTTGTTCTTGAAAACAATATATTCAAATTTTGTGAATAAACTAGTAGAAAATTTTTAAAAATATTTTTAAAAAAGACATACTGCATTGGAAAAGTCTGCAGCCAGGAACCTCTACAAAGTGGTGAAGAGCAATGATGTCAATTTGAAGACAAAGGTGTGCCTTATTCAAGCAGTGATCTTTTCATTCACTTGCTATGCATCTGAAAATCTGACAATAAGGATGACAGAAGAAGAATTGATGCCATTGAGTTTTGTTGGAGAAGAGTGCTGAATATCCAAGGGCTGCCAAAAGGACAAACAAGTTTGTCTTGAAAAACAGTGCAACCAGGTTGCTTCTTGAAGGCAAGAATAGTGAAACTTCATCTAACATACTTTGAGCATGTTGTCATGAGGGGACTAGTCCTTGGAAAAGAACATCATGCTTGGAAAGGTGGAGGGTCAGCTAAGAAGGGCAGGCACTCTACAATATATATTGACACAATGACTGTAATAGTGGCCTCAAGTGTGTCAAAGATGATGAAGATGGCACAGTATAGGAAAGGGTTCAGATCCACTGTTCTTAGGGTCACTGTGAGTAGTAGTCCGCTCAAGGGCACTTAACAACAACAGTGGAAGTATAAGATGGTATAGCCTCTTTGGAAAACGGAAAAAGTCCTTAAAAAATAGGTAGCCACCTAATAATCTGGCAATTTGAATCCTGGAAATTTATGTAGGAGAAAGGAGAACATGTGCCACAGAAGAAATGTTTAAGAAGTAGCATGATTCACATAGTTATAAAACTAGAAACAACTTATGCATCCATCAAAAGAAGAAAGGATAAACTATTGATGCAATCAGGCAAGTGAATATTAATTAGGGATTAAAAAAACCGACTATACATGAAACAATACAGTTGAATCTTAAAATCATGATGCTGAATGAGAAAAGCCAGGTCCAAGAATATATGTCCTATGATTCCATTTATATGAAATCTTCACTCACTACCATTCAGTGGATTCCAACTCATAGTGATCCTCCATCAAGTTTCCAAGGCAATAAATCTTTAATGGGAGGAGACTGCCCACCTTTCTCCCAGAGAGTCATTGATAGATTCTCACTATTAATCTTTGGGTTAGCAGCCTGATGTGGTAATGCACAATGCCACCAGGGAATCATAGAACATACAAAACTAATGTTTAGTGAAAGACATCAAAATATAGTTGCCTGTGGTGTTTGGATTTGGCGAGAAAGGGGCACAAGCGGAACATCCTGTGTCAATGGAAACAGCCTATATCTTCGTGTGAGTGTGATGAATGCATACACTAATAACTTATGAAATTCTACACTTAAGATCTTGTACTTCACTGTATATAAACTATACTTCCATTCTTTAATTTCAAAAAGTTAAAAAAATTATTCACTGGAAGTGAGTTGTGAATTGGAAGACTGACTATCGCAGTTTTGTCAATATGGCCAGTTACTTAAGTTTCCTTTATCTTGGTTGCCTCAACTGTTAAAAAGAGTTGATGATAATTTCAGGCTCACCTAACAGGGTGGTGGTGGTTATTTGTTGTTGTTAGGTATCTTCGCATCAAGTACGATTTAAAGCGTTAGGGTTAAAATAACATCACAGAAAAGCACATGGCAAATAACAAGACTTGATTATGTGGATCTGTATCTTTGGCAGTAAATATGGGCAGGGATTGGGCTTGTTAAATTACTACCATTTTAGAAAATTCTGTGGGAATATTTGGTCATCGCTGTCCTTCAAGTAAACTCCATTCCAGGTCCATTTTTACCACTGAATAAATTACGCAGTAGGAAGAATCAAAGAAAGTATTTTATGCCTCTCCTGCTGCAGGTGTTTTCCTCCAAAATAAATAGTGTTAGGTCTTACAGAGTATGCTTGTGCAAATATTTGCTTAATCTTGAGGAGGAAGAGATGGAAATTTACCTGTATTGCAAATCAAAATTCCAGTTTCACAGTGAATATAAATATTTGCTTATGGAAAATCAGTTTATTCCTTATGGATTCATTAAAGGATAATTTCATTAAGTTTTTATTTTTGCTCATGTGGAAGAAAAAGATTAAGCAGTAACTAAAAAAAAACCGTAAATAAACACATGGTTTAAAGAGAATAGTAAAGTAATGCAAAGATGAGGGAAACAATGTTGTATTGTGATTTGCCTTGATCACAAAAGGAGTGGTAAGAGTATCAGATTACTTGGTGTCAAACCCCAGCTCCACCACCTACAGTGTGACTCTGGGTACAGGGCTTAATCTGTCTGTTCCCCAGTTCCTCATTTGTAAAATGGATCTGCAAACAGTCTTTACTTCAAGGTTAACATGAGAGGGAGAGAACATGATAATGTAAAGTGTTAAAACTAGGCCTGATCTGTACCCCTGCCTGAGATGATCTCGGGCAGAATGAGAGAAAAATGTGAGGCGAACTTAAATTCTTATTAAACAAACAAAATCCAACAAATTTGAGTAGTATAAAATGGAGGACTCTCACTACTATTGCCCTGAGATACCCTTTAATTCTAGAACTGAGCTTGTCCCATGAAGCAAAGTGACACACAAAATAAAGGGTAAAGGGTTGGCTGAAACTCAAAAGTGGTGCCTCACTGGCAGTTCAAATCCACCAGTGGCTCCACAAGATAAAGATGGGTAACTTCCTCACATGTCATTTATAACCTTAAAAAAAAAAAAAAAGCTAAAGGGTCAACAATGTCAGTTTCAACTAGAAAGCAATGTCTTTACTTATACCATCAGTCTCCTACTTAAAAACCATCAGTATTAGACCAAAATGTCAAGAATTACTCAAAAGCAAAGATGAAAATAAGGGTCAGGGAAACTAGAGTACTACAAAGTGAACGAATAAAATACAATTAAAAAGAATTTTTATACATTACGATGAATGTAAATTACGTCACTAAACAATTTGTGTGGAGATATGAACTTAAGTTGCTATGGGAATGCTCAACAAAAACGAAAAAAAAAAAGGTGTTACAAAAAAAATTAGGCCCATCTTATAGTTATTAACTATTTCTTTTGTTACTAAAAAAATCCCCCCACTATTAGGGAACCAGTTTCCTAATGAAACCAGAGCCACAAGTGAAGAGATGGAAGCAGCCCAACTGCTCACCAATAAACAAATGGATAGAAAAACTGTGGTACAGTCATACCATGGAATATTATGCAGCACTGAGAAACAATGAACTCATAAAAGTCTACACAATACGAATGAGCCCGGAACAGATAATGCTGAGTGAAACATCTTAAGTCACAAAAGGACAAAAACTATATAACATCTCTATTATAAAATGGGATTGACATGGGGACTAGGGGGAGAATAGGAAAAAAGTAGATAAATAATGAACACTGCATTAGAGCAGATGAGAAGAAGGAAAATCTAAAAGGAGTGCATAATGAGGCATTACATGTATGACAACAATCTGGAACAAGAGATGCATTGCAAAGTGGATTGAGGGAGAGGAAAGGAAGAGGGAGCGAGGAAAATGTGCAACAGTGAATGAATGAAACCTCAACCTTTCTGTAAACTTGCATTAAAATTCCAATAAACAATTTTTTTAAAAAATTATGTCACCTAACCGCTCTGTTTTCACCCTCTTCTCCCCTCTCCTTGGATTCTCATACTCATTCTACAACAATGGTTTTATACAGTATTTGTCTTTATGGGTCTGAAGTGAGGATGGGCGGGGTGGGGTTGTTAATCATAGGGTGGAACAATTTGATGGGTGGAGATGGTAAAGCAAATGGGAGAAATCCAGTATGAAAAACAATATATTTGAACTTAGTAAATAAACCAGCATTAAAAATAATCACGTCTAATACCCTAAGAAAACGAGAACAGAAGCACAAACTGGTATTTGTACATTAATGTTCATAGCAGCATTATTCACCATCCCAAAAACATAGAAATAGCCAAAATGTCCAAACCCAAATGAATGGATTGAGAAATTATGGTACATTCACACAATGGAACACTATGCAGCATGCAGGAGCAATGATTTTGTAAATTATTACCTAACTTGGGAGGGACTGGAGAGCTTTATGCTGAGTGAATTCACTCAGTCCCACAAGGATAAATATTGTATAAAACTATTTTTGTAGAATGAGTACAA
>NW_006399762.1:23482310-23484195 GCF_000299155.1 Elephantulus edwardii
CGGGGAGAAGGGTGCAACAATGAATGAATGGAATTCCAAAATCTCTGTAGATGTTCATTGAAATGAAAAATAAACAACCTAAATTAAAAAAAAATATTTTAAAAAGACTAAAGCAGATATTGTTGACAAGGATAAATATAAATGATGAACAAACACATAAAAATCTAGTCAATATCATTCAAAAACTCACACTTATTCCCCCCCATCAAATCAAAACCAACTCAAAACTCCAACAGGTTTTCAAAGACTGTAAATCACCAGAAGGTGACTGTCAATCTTTCTCCCAAGTAGTTAAGGGTGAATTCCAACCATTCATCTTTGCGTTTGCAGCTCCTTATGGACTATGCTTCCAAAACTCCTTCAATACTATTGTCATTATATACCAAAGAGCTGGAACATCCAGTGGGTTTTCAGTGGCTATAAATCACCTATGAAAAGATTGCCCATTTACTCCCATCAATCAGCTTGTGGATTTGAAGCACCTATCTTTTGGCAGAAGTTTTTTTGGGGAAAGTTTTGGGTTGTGTTTCATATGTGTTATTAGGGTTTTTCCCCTCTAAAAGCGAGAGTCAGTTGAACTTTCAACCCAAGGAAGGAGACTGATAAGGGTGTATCTTTAATATCCCATAAAGCCCTCAGATCAAGTTTATTAATTTTAGAATGAGCATTTTTTAAGTGATACAGCAATTGTTTGTCTATTTACTGTACTGAATAACTTGGGAGTTACTGTGATGAGGAACACTGCACCATTGTTGTATAAAATACCATAATGGTTCCCTATCATATACAATGTTTTGAGGAATCTTCCAGATTGATTCAGGTAGGGAAGCAGGAATAGCATCCGCATGCCTCTGGAAACTATAAACATACAGAAATTATGTAAATTATTGAACAGAGTTCAAGTCTTTTGTGCAAGGAATACTGTGAGTTGTATTCGACTTGACAACACTTAACCACAACTAAGGGAGACTAGTGTTGCTATATTTGTAGGAACATTCTTCTACTTTGTATATCACTCTTTGTCAAAGTGCTGTATGAAGTAATCTGGGTTTGCTGTGATGCTGAACCTTGTGCCATTGGGGCATCAAATACCATAACGATTTCCCAATGTGGACAGTGTTTGGTGGAGCTCTCAGTTATAAAACAGGTTTGGAAGCAGGAATGGCGTCCACTTCCTAAACCACATGCCTCTGTAAACTTTCTGAACTTGGTGAAATGACTATAGTTATGGAAAGCCATTAGGTCTTTTGTTCATAGAGTCACTATGAGTCATGCTTGGCTTGATGGCAATCAACAGAAACATCTTTTGGTTGGCAATACAAGTTCTTACTACTAGGTGACCAAAGTTCCCTCAGTACCATAGTTGTTGTTGTGTACTGTATTGTCAGAACTGACACAGAGCTGACCCTCTAACAGGTTTTCAAAGGCAGTGCACAGTAGCTGATCGCCCATCTTTCTCCCACAGAGCAGCTGGTGAGTTAAAACAGTGTGCCTTTGGCTTGGCAGTTTAATTTCTTACCACTAAGCCACCAGAGCTCTCTTCAATACCATTAGACATCTAGAAAATACAAATTAAAATCATAATGTGTTACCTCTCCTGAACCACCAGTTTATATATCCCTAGACTGATTGAAATGAAAAAGACTGGAATCAAATGTTGGTAAAGATGGAATGCAGTCAGTCTGTATCATAGTGCTAGTGGAAGCATAGCTAGTATATGTATGGAAAAAGGATACAGCCTTTGCACACACCTTTCTTGATTTTCAATCAAGTAATGTTCCCTTTTTCTGTCCAGACAATAGCTTCTTGGTCTAGGTATAGGTTTCACATGGGTAAATGAAAGTTTTCTGGAATTCCTATTCTTGTCAATGTTAGTCATAATCTA
>NW_006399762.1:23490433-23495367 GCF_000299155.1 Elephantulus edwardii
AAGGATCCAAGAGGGGTGAGAGAGGTTGGAAGCAGAGGGATAAGGATGCGCAGAGGGAGAGGGAGTTAATCATGGAGTTGTACAATTTGATAGATGGGGTGGTGAGGAAAATGGAAAGAATTTGTTCTTGAAAACAATGTATTCGAATTTTGTAAATAAACTAGTTGTTGTTGTTATGTGCCATCAAGTCACTTGTGATTCAGGGTGACCCTATGTATAAGAGCCCTAAACCCTGCTCTATCCTGTGCCAACCTCACTGTCTCCAACACACCTATTCCCTTTACCCTAATCACTGAATCAATCCATCTCATCGAGGGTCTTTCTCTTTTGCACTGTCCCTCCACCCTCCCAACATGATGTCCCTCCCGAAAGACTGGTCCCTCTTGCAACACATCCAAAGTATGTCAGACGAAGCTTCAGAATCCTTGCCTCCAAGGAGCAGCCTGGTTTCACTCTCACCAGGATGAGCCTGTTTGTTCTCCTAGCAATCCATGGTATATTCAACACTTCTCCAGCACCACAGCTCAAAGGTATCAATTCTCTTTCTATCATCTCAAGTCACTGTCCAGCATTCTGATGCATAGCATGCAACTGCGAAGACTATGGCGCTGATCAGGCGCACCTTAGTTTCCAGCTTGACATCATTGCTCTTCAGTACTCTGGAGAGGTCCCTGACAGTTAACTTTTGAAAAAGGTGGGGGGGAGCTAAAAAAAAAAAATAAAATAATTATGCCTAACATAATGAACAATAATTTTTAAGTTGTAAGTAGTTATTAGACCATTTTATTTAATTTGCTTGTGATGTCTACATATGTCAAGTGCTTCTCCAGCACATGGCTGGTTCATTGCATCAGCAAGCAACGTTTTGAAGCTGCTGCTATAAGTGATGGCTGATCCCTGAGAGGATTCACTGGGCAGTCGGAGTTTGCTATTTCCACTCCATGCTTGACCTTTTTCACGGTGTGAGTGAGTTGTGCCTGCTAAAGAGATGAGGAAAGTTTGAGAATCCTAATAGTAAGAAATCTGAGAGAGCTGGAGAAATGTGGTTGAGTTCTAGAGTATTGAGTGGATGGAAACTTGTCAGGTGAGTGTGTCTTATGCTGTATTTATTCTTATGAGACTAAGTTTGTTCACTCAGTATAATAATCGCCAGTCTCTCCCAAGTTATGAAGTAATTTTGACCCTGCTCTTCCACTGCTATGAATCTACCCCAAGGAAACTAGAACTGAAGCACAAATGGAAATTTGTACACCAATGTTCATAGCATCATTATTCACCAACTCAAGAACCTGGAAACAGCCCATATATCCAACCACAACTGAAGGGATTGAGAAATTGTGGTTCATTCACCCAGCGCAATACTGTGCAGTACTCAGGTGCAATGATTTCAAGTGTAAACATTTTAAAAGTACATTACTCCTACTTTTAAGTGTTATATTTAAATTCAAGAAATAAAAATGGTATAATTTTTATTATTCCATTCTTGTGTTCAATCATGAATTAACATTCTTGTAAGTTGTATAGCACTGGTCTATGCATTGCTGTACAAAGGTAACTTGTGGTTGCTGTGATGTTAAACACTGTGACACTGATGTGTCAAATGTGGTAATGGTTACCCATGGTGGACAGTGTTTGATGGAGTTCCCCGATTAAAATAAGCTTGGAAGCAGGAGTGGCATCCACTTTCAAAATAGCTTGCCTCTGGAAACTAACTCTATGAACTTGGAGAATCTACAAGAGTTATACAAATGTTCAGTCTTTCATTCATAGGGTCACCATGAGTCATCTACAACTCGATGGCACTTAACAACAACAACAATATACTGAACATGTGCTGACTACCTTTGGGTCTATCCTGACTCTGAGCAACCCTATATACAATGGAATTAAGTATTATCTGTTCAAAATCATTGCTAACTTTGAGCCTATTGTCTTTTAATGGGTTCAATCCATCTTCATCAAAGATCATCTTCTTTCTCACTGACTCTACTTTATCAAGTACATTGTCCTTCTCCAAGGACTGGATTTTCTTGATAACATGTCCAAAGAATACAGCATATTAATCAAATTCTCTCTATTCTTGCTTCTAAGGACATTCTGGCTATACTTTTTCCAAGACAGATTTGTTTGTTCCTCTGGCAGTCCATGATATAGTCAATATTTTCTAACATCAAAATGCAAAGACATCTTCTTCAGCCTTCCTTATTCATTGTCCAACTTTCGCATGCATATGAAGTTACTGTTTACATAGGGTTTTCAGAGGCCTGTGTCAGGGAGCTGGGCAATGACCAGGGTGGATAGAAGGAGAATTGATGCTTTTGAGCTTTGGTGTTGGAGAAGAGTGTTGAGGGTACCATGGACTGCTAAGAAAACAGATTCATCCCAGAGAGGGTTAAACCAGGCTGTTCCTTGGAGGCAAGGATTCTGAGACTTTGTCTGACATACTTTGGTCATGTTGTAAGGAGAGACCGGTCCTTGGAGAAGGACATCATGCTTGGGAGGGTGGAGGGAAGGTGCAGGAGGGGAAAGCCCTCTGGGAGGTAAATTGATTTGGTGACTGGAGCAATCGGGATGAGTGTGTCAGAGACAGTGAGATTGCACAGGACAGAGCAGAGTTTAGCGCTGTTGTACATAGGGTCGCTATGAGTCACAAGCGACTCAACGGCACATAACAACAACAACATGAAGTTACTGAAAATACCATGGCTTATGTCAGGTACAGCTTAGTCTTCAAGACTACATCTTTGTTCTTAAACTTTCAAAAGATCTTTTGCAGCAGATATGCCCATTGCAATACCTTTTGATAAATATATTCTTGGCGGCAATGCCTTTGAGTTGACTCTGACTCATTGCAACCCTACGTTCAAGAGATCAAATCCTTGCCCAATTTGGTGCCATCCTCACAGACTCTTCTTTTGGTGTGTCAATCCATCCTGTTGAAGGTCTTCCTCTTCTTCTGTGACTCTGTGCTTTTCCTCAGCATGATGCTTTTTTCCAAGGACTGACACCTCCTGATAATATGTCAAACATATGGGAAACAAAGGGTCACTATCTAAGGGGTACTCTGGCATTTCCTAAGGAGTATTCTGGTTGCATTTCTTCCAGGACAAATTTGCTTATTCTTTTGGCAGTCCATGGTACATTCAATACTCATTGCCAATGTTGTTGTTGATGGTCTTTGAGTCAAGCATTACTCATAGCAACCCTATGAACAAAAGGCCTGCAGCCCCTCTACAACTATCAACATTTATCAAAGTTCATAGAGTTTCCGGAGGAAAATTATTTAGGAAGTCGGTGCCACTCCTGCTTCCAAACCTGTCATAGTATGCTATTGCTGTTATGTGCCATTGAGTCATCTGTGATGCATATGAAATTAGAACAGAATGCACTCCATTCAAATAAGAGCAAAAGCAATTCTATAAGAAACTTCCAGGTAAGAAGGTGGACTAGACAGATGGTAGCCCACACCCTCTTCAACTAAGAAAGCACAAAGCAAACATAACAAATATGGATGACAAGTCTGAAACACTGAAGTTTAAAAGGAAAAGATGAAGAAGTTGGTCAAATGACACTGACAGAAGAAAAAGAATGAAAACATCAAATAAGGAAACAGATGGCATATTTAACCTAAAAGAGTTCTGTGAGGTCATTTGAACAGTTGTTCAGACAGCCTGGGAATCCAGGACTGGCTGAGGATTAGAAAAGTATAAACTCTCCATTAGTCCCCCTGTGTTCTGTGTCACACCAACACCTACCAGGTGGCTAACAATGTTTCACCAGTCCAGGTCTAGCTCCTCCCAAGGCCAAGCTCTCACCATTTTGTATCTACTGTTTGAATCGTGTTCATAGTTCTGCATTCAGAAACTCCCTCTGGGAGCTGGTAGACTATGCCATGTCTGGCCTGCAGCCAGTCCCTGGATTAGTAGTGGCACTGCCTCTGACAGGGATCCTTCCCTTTCCTTACCTGGAACCCTTGTAGATCCCTCACCCAGCACATGGAGCAATGCATATCAATGGTGTGTGCCACCCTGATAGTCTCAGGTCAGCAGAGACTATCTCTTCACACTATCTCTGACTATGTACCTACCCTGCCTGCAGCATGTTCCCTGCACTGGGAAAGACAACATCCATAACCAGGTAAATTATTCTTGCCTCCTCTGAGGCTAATAGAAATTCCTTCTCCAGCTGGATACCTCTCCCTTCAACACCCCGTAGACTAGAAGGTTGATTTCTATGGCCTGGTTAACACCTTGGGCCATCAGCCACCTGAAATTCTGAATGCGCATACCATCAAGCTTCTGCTGGGCTTGGCTGTACCAAGCCAAACATCTTTTTTTCAATCTACCATAGCAGAGGTAAAAGCATAGATCAGGTGCTGTCTACACAAGTCTAAAGTCCCTCCTTTTAATCTTACTTGTTTTTCTTCTTCCAACACTTTCTGGATTTTTTTTTTAAATTACTTGCTAGTTTTTTGTCTTGTTCTTGACGTTTTTCTTTCATTTAAGTAAATTTTTTTATTTTATACTGATTTCCTTACAAAGTTTGTATGTGTTGGCTTTTATTTAATTTTTTATTTTAATTGAGATTTTAATGAAAGTTTATAGAAAACTTGGATTTGCATTCATTCATTGTTGCACATTTTCCTCCCTACCCCCCAAGTTCGCTCTTGTCTTTGAAAAGAAAAAGAATAAATTCTTTCGCTGTTGTATAATTCTCCACCCCCAAGACACTTCGCTATGCAGCTCTTATTCTAGATCGTTGTCATAAAAATAATACTTAATTTGCACACCCATGTTTATCACTGCTTTGTTCACAATAGCAAGGAAGGAGTTGGAAACAACCATTGAAAAACAAGGAACTCATGCAATATTATTCAAAATGGGTGACCCTGGAGGACATTATGCTGAGTGAAGTATCTCAGTCACAAAAGGACA
>NW_006399762.1:23495612-23501127 GCF_000299155.1 Elephantulus edwardii
ATTGAAACAAATGAGGGAGAAAACTGTTTAAAAGGGATATGTAATTAGGTATTTTTATCATGACAGGAGTCCAGAGCAAAGGCTGCATAGTGGAGTGGACCTGGGGAAGGGATTGTAAAACAATGAAAGAATTTTTCTTTTATTTTTCCAAGAGGGTAGTGTACTGGGGGAGAGGGTTGGGAGGGGAGAGAACTGCAACAATGAATGCATGGAAATCCAAAGTCTCTGCAAATTTTCATTGAAATTAATAATAAATTTTTAAAAATGCCTAATCATATATTCCTTCTAAAGAGTCCTTTCCCTCATCTGTTTCAATGCAGCATACATTAGTGATCATTTTCTTAGTTTCCCTCCAACTCCCATGTCAGGCCAGTTTTATAACAGTGGCATTATGCAGAATTTGTCTTTTTGTGACTGACATATTTCACTCAGCATAATGTCCGCCAGGGTCACCCATTTTGTATAATATTTTATGAGTTCCTTTTTTTCCGTGCTGCATAGTATTCCATTGTGTGAACATACCACACCTTCTCTATCCATTCATTTGTTGATGGGCACTTTGATTGTTTCCATCTTTTTGCTATTGCAAACAATGCAGCCATAAACATAGGTGTACATATATGGTGTACATATATATGTTTGGGCGGCAGCTCTGATTTCTTTAGGATATATTCCCAACTGTGGAATTGCTGGGTCAAATAATATTTCTACTTCTAACTTTTGAGAAAGTGCTATACTGCCTTCCATAGTGGTTGCACCATTATATGTTGTTTTCATACCAGATTTTTCCCATTTCTTTTACCCACCCCTTCTCCACCCATCAAATTGTGTGACCCTATTATTAACCCCCACCCATCCTCACCCCTCTGTTAGCTTCCTCTCCCCATTAGATCCTCACACATATTCTAAAATAATGGTCTTATACACTATTTGTCCTTATGGGACTGAGTTCATTCAGCATAATGTATATTCCACCTCCTCTTCTTACTGCCATTTCCCTTTCCCGTGCAAGTTTTCTATTTGTCTCTCTCTTTTATTCACTTTTGTCTCCTTCACCTTTTTATTCTGATACACCTTTCTTTTGTACTCCCTCTCTTTTGATTTTTCTATTTTCTTTTACCGTCCCTTCTTGGTTTTGTTTTTTGTCGCTTTTGTTTTGATTTATTTTGCTTCCTTTATTCTTACTTCTGTCTGACAACAAGATAGCAACGATATCCAACCACACACATACCTCCTGCAGCTTTTCCCATTAGACAAGAGTTAAGATCAGTTCCTGCTCCATCTGATCTATAGAAGACTGCAGCCTATACTGGCACAGTCTGTCCTCCATTGCTCTACACAGTGAACAAAGAACTGCACACACCCCTCCATTCTATCTTCCACAGAAAACCAGAGGTGAAACTTTAAGAAATACCAAATTAACAAGCAGTACAACATGCTCACAAAGCTCAATCAGACATAGCAAAACAAAATAATATAAAGACAACATCACCATATTCTCTCTTGAAGGGATAGAAAGGAGCAGAAAGGAGGGAGAGGGGACTAAAAATCAAGTAGATAAGTTGGGTGAAGAGAAAAGCTTGTAATTAATAAATTAATGACAGTAATTTTATAAAAAAATCTATGCATGAAAATGTCTATGTATGAAAAACTAATATGATTTTTAAACTTTCACTCAAATGAAAATTAAACAAAAATAAAAATGGAAGTTAAAAATAGAAGTACCATTTGATCAGCAATCCCACTACTAGGTGTATTTCCCAAAGTTATAAGAGCTCACACAGACAGATAAACACACACCTGTGCTTACTGCAGCATTATTTACAACAGCAGAGAGATGGAAACAACATGTCTCTATCAATGGATGAATGGATAAAGAAACTATGATACATTCACATGTTGTTGTTATGTGCCGTCACATAGGGGAGCTTAAAAAAAAAAAACAAGAGCCACATGAGGACAGCCATATCTGAACTTTACCAACTTCACAAAGGGGAACTGTCCCTGTCAACAGCATCAACGATACAAAACAAATTCCCATGTCCCCTAAGCTCCCATACTTCTTTCTACTCGTCTCAATACTAATTTTACTGTATGTTTTGCTGTTGTTAGGTGCTGTCAAGTTAAGTACGACTCATACCGACTCTATGAGAAAAAGCTCTGAATCCAGTCCTATCCTGTGCCATCCTCATACTTCCTGACACACAAGAGCCAAATGCAGCAGCTTCGCTAGGTCCAAAATCCAATGCAATAGTTCACAGACCACACAGAACCACATGGGGGAGGTCAAAAGGTTATAACACAAGTTAATAATAGAATATTGTTAGGACAGCTTCTGAAATATGCTTGCAGGTGCCTCAAGCCATCAACCTTGCAACTTTAGGTCAGTATTTAAAGCTCTCAGTGCTGTCAAGGAGTCCCCCTGTCCATTCTTCCAAATTTAAGCAAAAGGCTCTTAGCTCCAGCTAAGCAAAGCAGTGGCAAAGCAGTCCCAAGGTCCACTCTGTTTCATGTTATATCAATGATTCTCCATTGTGACACAGTACATTCTTTTGCTGCTTCTTTGCTGGCAGTGAGGTTTCTCCTATTTTGCTGATGGATCCACACAACTTAATAACAAGACTAGTCAATCCTCTTGTGGAAAGGCTACCTTAACCTACTCATATATTACCATCTATCCACATGGTAAAGTAAAATTCAATGGCTAGGAAAGCCATTTTGAACATTAAGCCCTTACTACCATAGAACCACGTGAAAAAAAACAGTAAAGAATTCCCAAAACACTGTGTAATATAACATGTAAGCATATAGAAGATATTATGCTAAGTAAAATAAATCAGTTACAAAAGGACTAGTATGATCTAAGATCACTTTTTTAAAAGCCTTAAAATGCCTGCATTACTGCTAAGCTAGTTGAGTTCTTATTAGACTTGTTTTTCTCATTTCATGTTTTAATGAATAACTCGGGAACAAAGTGATTCTTCCCCTTACTGTTTCTAGCCATGCTTACAGAACGACACATAGATCAGTTAGGTAATAGCTTTTCCTTGGACTAAGCATTGTATGACATTTGTTTCCTGTCAGCCTATGTAATTTTTAACTTAACTACTTATCTGTGAGTTGTGTGTTGTTTGGTGACATGTAGTTGACTATGACTCAGTGACTCTATGAAAAACAGATCTGAAATTTTCCAGTCCTATTCTGTCCTCATCATATCTGACATACTTGAGTCTACTGTTATAGTGACTATGTCAATCTATCTTGTTGAGAGTCTTTCTCTATTTTGAGAACCATCTATCTACATTACCCAGCAACATATCTTTTTCCAAGGACTGGCCCCACCCAACAACATGTCCAAAGTATGTGAAATGAAGTTTCACCATCTTGCCTCTAAAGAATACTCTGGTTGCACTTTCTCCAAGACATTTTGTTTGTTGTTTTGGCAGTCCACGGGATATTTTATACTCTTTTCTAACACCTCTACTCAAAGGCATTGATTCTTCCACTAATCTTAATTCATTATCTAACTTTTAGATGCATAGCAAATACTTGACATTACTGTAGCTTGAACTAGGTGCACCTTGGTTGGCCTTTTAAATTGACTATGTAAGGGGGAAAAAATGCTTGTCCCATCTTTCATGGACTTTTGTCTTGTCCAGTCCATCAACACTGGATCCTTGCAGTACTGCTTCTCCCAGTCTGTAAGTTTTCTTCTGAAAATAAATGGAACGTTATCATTTTGTCTCTGAGTCCTTCAGTCTTTTTGCGAATAATACTCTTAAGAGACTTTCCCTTTGGGATGCTAACTCCAACACCTATTAATAGCAAGTTAGTGACTGAATTCTCTGCAAAAGATGAAAGACTACAGAATTCAATATGAATTATATGTCAGCATCAAGGAAATAAAAATCCTCATCACTGGACCAATAGGCAATGTCATGATATAGAAAATGTTTGAGTTCTCAGTGATTTCATATTACTTCAATCCACAATCAACATCTGTGGTAGCAGTAGTCAAAAAATCAAAAGACATTTTGCATTGGGAAAATGTGCTGTGAAGGACCTCTTCAAAGTGTCAAACAGCAAGGATGTAAGTTTACAGATTAAAGTGTGCCTGATCCAAGCCATGGTCTTTTTAATTACTTGATGTGCATCTGAATCCACATTCTGTTGGATCACCTTTCTTGGGAAAGGAAACAAATAAAGATCTCTTCCAGTCAGTCGGCCAGACAGCTGCGTCCAAATTTCCTGGTGAGAAAATTAGACTGGTGAGCACATCCAGCGTAGCATCTGTTACTTGAAACATGATAATTAGTACCCATCAATTCCTAGGGTCTTATTTTTTTGCCGGTGTCTTCAGTGCACCTTCATTCATTTATTAACTTCTTTGGGTATTACAATCGGCATTTATTCATGTGGTACTTCTTGACATTTTTCAGTGTCAACTAATTCTTTTTGGTACAGTGACTCTATATACTCCTTCCATCTTCTTTTGATGCTTCCTGGATCATTTAAGATTTTGCCATAACATCTTTCAATATTGCAACTTAAGGCTCAAGCAATGATATCAATTTGAAGATTTCTGTGTACCTAATTCAGGACATGGTCTTTTCAATCAGTTGCTGTGCATCTCAAAGCGGGACAATGAATAAGAATAGCAGAAGAACTGATGCCTTTGAGTTGTGGCATTGGAGAAGAATGCTGAATATCACATGGACAGTCAAAAGAACAAACAAATATGTCTTGGAGAAAGTGTAGACAAGGTGCACCCTGGAGGCAAGAATAAAGACGCTTCCTCTCACATACTTTGGGCATGTTGTTGTTGTTGTTACGAGCCATCGAGTCACTTATGATTCATAGCAACCCTACGTACAACAGCTCTAAACTCTGCTCTTTCCTAAGCCAATCTTATTTTCTCTGACACACCTACTCTCATTACTCTGATCTCTGAGTCAATCCATCTCATGGAGGGTCTTTCTCTCTTGAACTGTCCCTCAACCCTTCCAAGCCTGACATCCCTCTCCAAGGACTAATTCCTCCTTGCATCATGTCCAAAGTATGTCAGACATTTCAGAATCCTTGCCTCCAAGGAGCAGCCGGGTTTCACCCTCTTTTGGAAGAACCTGTTTGTTCTCCTAGCAGTCTATGGTATACTCAATACTCTTTTCCAGCACCACAGCTCAAAGCCA
Organism: Elephantulus edwardii; assembly: GCF_000299155.1. Classification (NCBI taxonomy): domain Eukaryota; kingdom Metazoa; phylum Chordata; class Mammalia; order Macroscelidea; family Macroscelididae; genus Elephantulus; species Elephantulus edwardii. Next base: position 23,500,802 of record NW_006399762.1, read on the forward strand.
TCAATTCTCCTTCTGTCATCCCTAGTCATTGTCTAGATTTCTGATGCATAGCAAGTAATTGCAAAGACTATGTAAGTCTGGAGACTAGAGTGCACCTGATCTAGGCCATGGTCCTTGCAATTATTTGCCATACATCAGTAAGCTGGATATGTTAGGAAAGGCTATTCTTTAAAAAGGGAAGGTTTTTGCTATTTGCATCACTGAAAACAGTACTAAACTGTTTAAAAGGAATCTAGGATTACGTATTATTTTCAAGACGAGATTACAGAAAAAGAAATGCATATTAAAGTAGCCAGTGGAGGGTGGGATTGTATAATAATGAAAAA
>NW_006399762.1:23501365-23521059 GCF_000299155.1 Elephantulus edwardii
GTAACTACAGCAATTTGCTCAAGTGTGTCAGAAATTATGCAAATGACACAAGATTCAGGTTTGTTGTTCACAGGGTCCCTAGGGTCCCTATGAGGTAAACTCAGCTTGATGGCACCTAACAACATTTGAAAGCTGGACAGTGAGTAAGCATAACAGAAGAACAGCTGATGCCTTTGAATTGTGTTGTTGAAGAACAGTACTGAATACCCCCTGGACTAACAAAAGAATAAACAAGTCTGTTTCAGAGGAAGAGCAACCTGCGCATTCCCTTGAAGCAAGGCTGGTGAAACTCCATCTCATACATTTTGGGCATATTGTTAGGAGGGATCAGTCCTTGCAAAAAGACATCAGACTGGGAAAGTTAGAGAGTCAAAGAAAGAAGAAAACTCCCAGGAAGATGAATTAATACAATGACAGCAACAATGAATTTTAGTGTCAGAGAGCATAAGGATGGTACAGGACACGGCAAGGATCAGATCTGTTGTTCATAGGGTCGCTATGAGTCCTAGTCAACTCAATACTATCTAACAACAACAACAACATATCTCTCAATTACATAATTCTAGTAAAACCAAGATGTGTTTGCCAAGAAGCAGAACAATACTTAGGGTAACATAATCTCAATTTACAGCTTTAGACTATTTTTAGTTATTAATTTTATTCATAAGGTCCAAAGTGATAACTGAGATAATGTACATATAGATACTACTCAAACTCCCAAACTCACTGCTTCAAAGCTGAGTCTAGTCCACAGAAAAACTCCGTAAGGTTTCTGAGGTTGTAAATCTTAAGGGGAAGAGACTTCCTAAGAAGCCACTGATGGATTCAAGCACCATAGATGCACAGTCTCTAGTCAGCAGCTCAACATCTGGCAGCCTACACACTCTATAGTTCCTTAAATAAACACTACATTATATCGTATTATATATAATAAGTAATTTAAAAAATCTGTTAATTTTTTTCTCTCATTTTTTTCAGTCAATCATTATTTCTTTTCATTTTTAATTTAAAATATTTGAAGAACTAAATAAGCAGAGGGTAAAATGTAAAATAACTCCATAAGAAAATCTAGCCTGTTTTTTCCTCCTTCTCTTTGGATCTTCTTCTTTCATTTGAGTGAAAGTTTACAAATTGCATTGGTTTTTCTTTCAATCATTCATGCATATTTTATGATGGTCATAATTTAAGCCTTACTTGAGGGAAAACTATAAAAATTCTTGCAAATCAAATTGACTGATTAAAGCTTCAGGCATGTGTCTCATACAAAAGTATGAAAGATTCCACTGCCTGAGGGTCCCCTTGGGTTCACTGATTGCCATCAGGAATTATAGGGCATCTTACTCAGGCTGGGTTTGGAAAAGGTCATGGCACTAGGGATATTATAGTCAATGTTAGATGGATCTTAGCTGAAAGCAGGGAGTACCAGAGTAATAACTGTGTTTAATTGACTATGCAAATGCATTTGACTCTGTGGATCACAATAAATAATGGATGACTCTGAGAAGAATGGAAATCCCAGAACACTTGATTGTGCTTTTGTAAAACATACACTTGGAGGCAGTCATCGGAACAGAGCAAGGAAACACTGAATGTTTCAAAATCAGGAAAGATGTACACCAGAGATATATCCTATCTCTATACCTTTTCAATCTATATGTGGAACAAATAATCCAGGAGGCTGGACTCTATGAGGAGGAATGTGGCATCAGGATTGGCGGAAGACTCATCAACAACCTGCCTTATGCAGATGACACAACCTTGCTTGCTAAAACTGAGGAGGATCTGAGACATTTGCTACAGAAGGTCATGGACTGCACCCTTCAATATCAACTAAAGCTCAGTATCAAGAAAAACTTCTCACCACCAAGCTGATTGGCAGCATGATAATAGATGGTGAAGAAATTGAGACTATTAACTGCTTCAGTTTCCTTGGCTCCACAATCAACACTCTTGGTACCAGCAAGCAGGAAATGAAAAGATGAGTTGCATTGGGAAAATCTGTTGTCAGGGACCTCTTCAGGGTACTGAAGAGTAACAATATCTAAGAAAGACTAAAGTGCACCTGATTCAGGCCATGGTCTTTGCAATTACTTGTCATGTATCAGAAAGGTGAATGATGACTAAAAATGATAGAAGAATTGATGCCTTTGAGTTGTGGGTGCTGGAGAAGAGTATTGAATATACCATGCACTCCTAGGAGAACAAACAAGTTCATCCTAGAGAGGGTGAAACCAGGCTGTTCATTGGACACAAGAACTCTGAAGTTCCATCTGACATACTTTGGGCATGTCGCACAGAGGGACCAGTTCTTGTAGAGGGACGTCATGTTTGGGATGGTGAAGAGACAACAAAAAAGAGGAAGACCCTGGATGAGATTAATTGACTCAGTGACGGGGGTGATAAAGGTAGGTGTGTCAGAGGCAGTGAAATTGGCTCAAGATAGAGCAGGGTTCAGAGCTGTTGTACATAAGGTCAATCTGAATTGCAAGCAAATTGACAGCCTATAACAACGACCCCATACAAAGCACCCCAGAAAGCACTGTGGGGAAGATACAAGGGAAGAAGATAGGAACTAGTTGGTCTTAAGAGATTTACATTTTAAGGATCCAAAACAAATGCTGATGAACCTAAACAAAGACAGGATCAAAAGAAACAAAATTATTGTAGTGAACTGTAGAGCTGAACTAACCCGTAGAGGGAGAGTTAATCAGTTAATCACATGGGCGGAGATTGCCCATCCTTCTCCCAAAGAGCAGTGGTGGACTTGAACTGGGTGCCTTTGGGATTGCAGTGCAGCTTCTTACCACTAGGCCACTAGAATTTCTTGACAAAACTAGGTACAGTTAAACTAAGGATCTGTTAGAAAACCCACTAGTGTCACCAAAATTACTGATGTCTTTACCATTTTTATTTTATTTTTACATTAAGAAAATCTGAAGGCTGTTCTTGCTAATTACACTCCTTCCCCTACTCCGGAAATTTCTAATGAAGAACTGAAAAACAAACAAGGAGCTCTGGTATATTCACAATTGTCAGGTCAAGTTGGTGGATTTTGTCACGCAAGTTCAAGGCTTTTTAAGACCAATGTTACTAAGTTTATGAGGTCAACTCCTACCACTCCCTGCACATACACACACTCACATACATCATTACACTTCACACAGGGCTACTGTTGTTGTTGTGTACCACAGAGTCGGAACCAACCCCCAGCTGAGGCAGTTAATCACACTGGAGGAGGGTGACCATCCTTCTCCCATGGAGTAGGTGGTGACCTTGAACTGCATGTTTTAGGGTCTGCAGCACAGTTTATTGCCACTAGGCTACCAGAGCTTCCAGAGGATAGAGTGATCATTCAATTTAAATAAACTGTTGTTATGTCAATTGTGGCTCACAGTGACCCTTACGACAGAATAGTGCATCTCACTGGGTTTCCAAAGACATACATCTTTACAGAAGCAGCCTTTCTCCTAGGGGCAGGTGGATTAAAACCACCAACCTTTTAGTTGTCAGCCTAACATTTACTACACTGTGCCACCAAGGATCCTTAATTTAACCAAAAAATCCCATTGCCATGGAGTCAATCCAACTTATAATGACCCTCCATTTGGTTTTCAAGACTGTAAATCTTAAGGAGAGGAGACTACTTAACAAGAGAGCAGAAAACAGGATATATGAGCACAAGGCTATGAGTGTCTCTCTGAAAATAGCAGAGGAAGTAAGAATAGAATAACCCCTCACTGCTCCAGAGCAGAAAGCAGATAAAGAGCCATTAGCCCAGCCATACCAAGAGCAAAAGGTTTGTTTGTTCATTATTGTCTTATAGACTTTACTCACAGTTGTGGTTCTAAAAATGAGATTTATTAGCAAAATAAGTTGGAGAGTTGGGAAGGCAAAGAATATCACCCAATGTAAATCTAGGTTTTAGCCCAGCAGTCCCGAGGCACAATTCCTCAATTAGTCCAGGATCTGGTTTTAGTTCAGCAACACAAATTCAAGAAGCTTCTGGTTTCCTCAGTCCTTCATCAAGGTTGCCTCAGAGCAATTATATAAGTCAGCTTCTCCTTAATTATCTGACAAATACAGCAAAACCTTTAACTGTAGCCTTTATCTCAATCCTCCTCTGGTTATACTTTGCCACAGTTTCTCCACAGCAATGCAGCAATCTCTCCATCACCACTACCAGGTTCTTGCTCTCACCAGAGTCTTCCTACAGTCTCCCTCAAATCTTGCTACCCAGTATGGGAAGTATGCTTTCTCTTATCCTAGTCTCACAGCTATTGATGTTTTCCAAGACTTACCGTTAAGGTAGTTGGGAGATTGTTGTTGTTGTTGTTGTTGTTGTTGTTGTTGTTATGTGCCGTCGAGTCAGCATTTCTTAAGCTCAAGGAACTGAAGAGCAAATTCAAACCTCGAGTTGCTACAATTAAGGATGCTTTAGGCAGAATGTTAAATGGTCCAGGAGGTATCAAAAGAAGATGGAAGGAATATACTGAGTCATTGTATTGAAACGAATTGGCAGATACAGAAGAATTTCATGAAATAGCATTTGAGCCAGAGCCTATGTTGATGAAAGCAGAAGTTCAAGCTGCTCTGAAGGAAATAGCAAAAAATAAGGCCCCAGGAATAGATGGTATACCAATTGACATATTTCAGCTAACAGATGTTGCCGTGGATGTGCTCACCAAGTTGTGCCAAGAAATCTGGAGAACAACCACTTGGCCAACTGACTGGAAGAGGTCTATATTTATTCCCATCCCAAAGAAGGGCGACCCAACTGAGTGTGGAAACTACAGAACAATATCATTGATTTCACATGCAAGCAAGATTCTACTGAAGATTATCCAAAAACTACTGGAACAGTACATCAGCAGAGAAACTGCCAGAAGTCCAGGCTGGGTTTAGAAAGGGTCGTGGTACTAGGGATATTGTAGCTGATGTTAGATGGATCTTAGCTGAAAGCAGAGAATACCAGAAGAATGTCTATCTGTGTTTCATTGATTATGCAAAGGCATTTGACTGCGTGGATCAAAACTGTGGCTGACTCTGAGAAGTTGGGAGATTAGAGGGGCTAAAATAGGCAACATTAGGCTAACACAGGACTATTTTTTACCCCATGAAGCAGTTGATGGACTCAAACCACCAACCTTTAGGTTACCAGTGCAACATGCTATGCAGTATATCACCAGAGGTGAACTAAAAAGATGTTGTTCCACAAAAACAGCAAATAAAGGGAGCAGCCAACTAAGATATACCTATTTGTCTCTGCTTACCCAAAGCAAAAGAGAAGGAAGAAATCAAAGATTCAAAGAAAAAACTAGTCTACAAGGCAAGTAGTCTATGTGGATTCGAGTGTCTCTAGCCAGAGACAAGAGCTAGACAGTCCTGGGCTACCACTACTGAGCATTCTAATCAGCAACAGATTATCTTTTGATAGACTGGGAGAAAAATATGCAACTGAAACTCAAATTTTAAAAAAGAAAAGAAAAGAAGAAGACTCACTGGACTGGTTGTGATTAGAGGATGTTCCAAGTCTCCTCATTTGAGATATTCTTTAAACAAGGAACCAAAATTGACTCCTGACATCACTTTCCACCTAATTAATAAATTCACCCACAAAATAATGAATATCACCCAAAAGTACTGTGTTTCTTACATGTTTCAACATATGAAACCAAATAGCAATTATTTTAAAACAAAGATGAGAACATGGGCAGGCAGGAAAACTCAATCAACGGAAATGGAACAACAAAACAGAACTAGAATGCTCATGCACTGTGAAGAAATATAACCAAATGTCACTGAACAACTTGTGTACAAACTGCTGAAAGGGAACCTAAACAGTTGTGTAAATGTTTACCTAAACATGTGTGTGTGTGTGTGTGTGTGTGTGTGTGTGTGTGTGTGTGTATTAAGGGGGCTCTGGTGGCCTAGTGGCAAGAAGCTGGGCTGCAAACCTGAAGACACGCAGCTTGAGGCCACCAGTTGCTCCACAGGAGAAGGATGGGCAATCTCCTCCTATGTGATTAACTGCCTTAGAAAACTCACTAGAGAGTCAGCTATGAGTCAGCTCAGACTCGGTGGTACACAACAATATGTATTAATTGCAAGTAGGGTAAGAGTTTCATTTCAATAGATTTCAAAATACCAGACAATTTAAGGTGTACACTGCATATTATCTGGACATGGAAAGTCAATACATTTGTGAGCTTACCAAGAACGATTCTTCTATGTGCAAAGTCCAGGCTTCTAGAAGCTATTTCAGCTGAGAAATGGGACCAGCTCTCCATGAAATCTGGTGGCAGTGTGGTTAGTCTGTTGCTTGATAAATCCAGGTAAGTGAGGTTTTTCAGGTATCTGGTGGCCTCAGTTGGCACACTGGTTATTCTGTTATTGTGTAAATCCAGAGTCCTCAGACGGGGCATCTCTTGGAGAGATGCCCAAGGGAAAGCAGCCAGGGAATTCCCATGCAAGCGCAGCTCATGCAGCTTCTTGAGGTTGTAAAAGCTGCTGGACTCAATGCTGATCACGGAATTGCAAGTCACCCAGAGGCACTGGAGCTCCACCAGGTAGTAGAAGGCCTCAGCAGGGATTCTGTGAAGAATAGTCTTCTCTATGTGAAGTTTCACGGTGTCTACAGGAAGGTTCGTAGGGACCTCATTCATATCCAGGTCATTGCAGAGCACCAGCCTAAGTAACAACAAGAGCAACGGAAAGAAACCTGCTTTCTGAGACCTATTTCAAAAATAAATCTTATTTGAGATGGATGGCAATTTTCCATTCTTGTTCATTACTAATTTATCGTAGATGTTATATTAGTCTTTAAGCATCCTAACAGCTATATTACTATGCATATGAAGTGGTCATTTTTGTAGGTCAAAAGTGGTCAAATATCAGCAATTTCATGTAATTTAACTCAACATTTGTGATGCTGTCTGTATGTAACAGGCCTGCCTAACACTCCTCTCACACATTTCCTTATTTAAACACCATCCAACTCTATAAAGGTGGGTGTTGGAAAATAATTACAAGCTGCAGCTTTACAACCAGGCTGATCAAAGTTCAGCTCTAAGATCTACACGACCTCTAAGACCATGGAAATCCACTTCTCCACCTCATTTTCCCATATGGAACTGTCATGAAGAGTAAATGGCAAAATTTCACATCTTCTTCAAACAAAATAAGCATTCAATTAGTGCTTTGTGTCACCAACACCATTTTTACAGATAAAATAACTGAGACTCACAATGTTAGATAACTTCCCAAGGTCACACAATTAGTGGGACACAGTGGTGGCCTTCAAACCCCTGACCAAGCAAACTCTTTCAAGCACACCCTCAAGTTCCAAAGGACCCATTTTAAAAGCAGCCTGTGTAAAAGTTACAAATTAATCCTTTTTAAGAGTACCACTTCATATTAAAAGGGGGGGGAAGCATTAACACTTTAAAGTTAAGGCCAATTAGTTGCATATTGTTCCCCACTTAGGAATAAACCAGAAATTATAGTTTCTGCCTACCAATCACTAACTTAAGTGACCTTCAGCAAGTCACGTTTTAGTCTTGTTTATTGGTATGTGTGGAAAAGCCTAGAAAAACATGCCTGTCCCCAAATGTAGGTGAAAGTTCAAGTAATAAGAGAATTTAGATTTATTTTAAGCTGAAAGAGAGATGTCTTCCTTTTTATATACTCAGCTCCACAAATTTTACAAGGCACCATCTACATTATTAATAATTATATTAGATACATAGAAAAATATCACCTTAAAGGATGGAATTTTAACAACCAACTTGTAGCATAAGGGGAGGCAGAAGCATAAAGCACAGTTATCAGTAGCAGCATCCCTTTTTGCAGCTTTAGAAGATCTTGTGGAATAGTTGAAATTCTCTAGAGACACATCTTGCTTTTTATCTATATCCAGCATGACAAATGCCATTGATAGCAATTTCTACTTAAGTCAGCAATCCAGTGTGGTATAATGAGGACAAAACCTGGATTGGAAGTTAAAAGACCTAACTTTTTTATCAACCCAGTCATTGTACCAATGCAACACTTAACTGTGGAAAAGTCACTTAACCACTGTATGGTTTAGTCTCTTCATACCTAAAATGAAAGGGAAAGACTTAGATCATTTCAAGTTCCTGCTAAGCATAATACTTTATAATTTTTAAAAAGACATCAAATAATGGGGACCTTATGAAGAAAGAAACATTTCTGTAATTATTTTCTCAAATGTAACCTGGTCTGAGTCACTAACTATTGCACATATTTGGCAAGTAGGTTTTCAATTTGTTAATATTCTTCTCAGTCTGTAACTATTTGGTGAGTATTTTTAAAAGATGTTAAAATGGGTTAAGAAAAGTTCACACAATTATTAGATATAGTACTAAAAATGTGTTTGTGCATTTAAAATTTTTGAGTCATTAAACAAGTGCCGCTTTTAACAATTTCATTGAAATCAAGAGACTTCAACCAAGTCACAAAATAATCTGATTTTGTTATTACATACTTTCTAAAAAAAAATCCCACAAAAACAAGCCATTAAGGTCTACCGTATTCAGCTAATATCAGCTCCATTTCACATATAGCTTATGTTTAGAAGGACTCTTGGTATACATTATAAGTAAAAAGCTATTGGAGTCAGTGAGTAGTAGGGGTAGGACAGGCGTCAGAGCTGTTGGACATAGCGTCACTTGATGTCAGACTCGATTTCACATAACAACATGTTGATGTTAAACAACCCAGAGGTTTTCTGTGATTCCACCTTGCAATAGACAATGGTGGGTGATCTATTTTAAACACCTTTTTTTCATAAATTCTGATAGTTTAAAGTGAAAACATTTCATCATGACTCCTAACTTCATTCTCCTGATTTTCCTCTCTACTTCCTAAAAATCTATCCAGCTGGCATGAGTATTCCTCAAGATGAAATGGAATACCTTCAAGAAATAGTGGAGGCCTTGTTTCACAGCTTCCAAAAGTTGGGCCAGCCCCCTGATGGTGTCTGGCTTCAAGGCCAGAGCTGGCCACACACTCATTGAAATACTGTGAGCTCTTGAAAGGAATGCTTTAATACGTATGAGTGCATGGCCATTTTTATAACATAAATATGTTTGAAAGTGTTCTCAGATAATTTGAGGGATGTTAAGAGCTATACTGATCAAAATGAAACAACCAAGAACTGGAGCAATTAGAATGTACTCGCACTAACATTAATAAATCAAGCTGTAGGTAAATGTCATCTTCTCTCCTCTAATTTCTACTACTCAATTTGCTTTTAAGATAAGGCACGATGTTTAGGCTCTTTGTCTAGGAATAAACAGAACATGCATGAGGAAGCTGGCACATACCTTGATCCTGTGCCGTCGTCTGGGCCGTGAGATCTGCAAGTGCACTGGGAGGGACACGAACCTCTCAATTCCACTATAAAGCTGAGTGCAACGCACAGATTTATAAACAGATGCATCCCTCCTTTTAGAGGAAAGGTGCACAAAAGGTAAAAGCCAAATCCTAAGCATTCAGAAACTGTTGCGCCAGGAACATAAGCAGCCATTTAGTAACAACAGATTACCCAGGATTAGCTGAGATCTGTAGTTACTTAACCTTCAAGTGTATCTTGCATGGGATCAATCGAGCCAGGCTTTGAATACAGCTTCAGTAAAGTAACATTTCGAGAGAAATGAAGATTGAAATCATGTCAGGAAAATGTCAATAGATACACTTGAGCATCTGGAAGGAAATGTCCATTACATTCTTTTCCCATGGACTTAACTACCTCTACACCTTGTAGAGAAAGATGAGCAACCTCCTCCCGTGGGATTTACTGACTCTAAAAACCCACTGGAGGGTCAGCTATGGTTTGTTTCTGATTTGATAGCACAAAACCACATCACTTTATACATGTATTTGGTATTAAAAAGACATTAATGTCTTGGTAAATGCTAACAAAAGACTTATTTATATGCAATAGCATTATAAATTTTATTCATTGCCTATCTTTTTTCTTTTTATAAAGGTTTAAAAAGAGAATGGTGTCATTCATTCACTCATGCACGCTTTCTTCCCTCTCCACCCGCCCATTCTCCTTGTACGACTCTGTCATACACGTGGGTTCTAATCATCCATTCCTTTCAGATTGTCCTTCCTTTCACTCGTTCCACTGCATTGTTTATTATCCCTCTATTCCAACTTTACAAAGTTTACTTGTAAAGATAGAACAATATAGCATAAAATTGATTCAGAATACAGTTATCAGAGGTAACATGTGCAGGTTATTTGTAGACATTGCAAAAGCCAAGTAAACAATGCCTAGTACATATAGTTCTTTAGGGAAAATGCTTCGATCCACCAGTAAAAGGCAGGACTAAAGACTTCGGTGAGAGCATGTCTCTTCATATACTCAAAGTACAGAGTGAAGCTTAGGCATGTACACTTGTTTTTAACAAAAGTACCTCTGTTCAAGAATATATTTATTCTAAATTAGCTTCCTCAGCTTACTTGTATTGAAAACCACAGCTGAAGATCAATTGTCATTTCTTTTCATAATCTTAGGAGCTTTACTCAAAACTCTAACTCACTGTTGTCAAGTCAGAGCCTCCTCCCAGCTGATCTTCCAGTGGGTTCTCAGAGACTGTTAAATAGAACAGGAGGAGATTGCCCATCTTTCTCCAAATGAGCTGCTGGTGGATTCAAACCAGCCACCTTTAGGTTAACACCACGACTCCCTAAAAATCACTATAAGAAAATAAAAATGGAATTGAAAAACTAAAATTATTGCCATGTATCATGCAGATTCCAATGATTTCTGTAATAAACGTAAGAACATCCAATGTTCTTATTCAGTGATTATACCAATACTCTTGAAACAAAACAAAAAAAGTCTTTGTAAGGGTCAACCAATCTGAAAAATAAAAATACCTTGAGATATTATTTAAGAGCAATGCAATTCATACAGAAACAAAAGAGGAAAACTTGTTCAATTTAAATAAAACACTACATCTTTTTATATTTGGCCAATTTATTTGTTTATTAAATATTTACAGAGCACTTACTTACTCTATACCAAGACCTAGACTAAGCACTAGGGGTGTAAAAAAGAGTAACACACAATACACACAAGAAATTCACATGAAAAAGACAGTACCAGAGAAGCTCAAGAGAAAACACCAAGCCTGGGAGGAGTTGTTTAGAAAACAACTAGGATTCTAGGGAACTTCTAGGGAAGTTGTTTCCTAAGCTGTCTCTTAGTGTATGAACATTAATTTCTTAGGAGAAAATTCAGGGAAGGGGCATTGTAAGCAGTGAGACTAGCAGGAACAACCGAAGGAAAGCAAGAAATAGAAAGTTGACTTCAGAGAACTAAAAACACTTCTGATAACTTGGGCATAAAGTGTAAAGTTATTGTTGTATACCATCAAGTCAGAACTGACCCATACCTGACCCTCCAGGGGGTTCGGCCTAGTGGCAAGAAGCTGCACTGCAATTCCAATAGCACACAGTTCGAGGCCACCATATTCCATGGGAGAAAGCTGGGCAATCTCCCCCTGTGCAATTAGCTATCTCTGAAAACCCTCCAGAGGGTCAGCTATGAGTGGACTCTATGGTACACAACAACAACAACAATTAGTCACATGAGAAGAGATTTCTCATCTTTTGCCTGCAAAAATATGAAGTAGAAAATATAAAAAGAAAAAAAATAATAAAGTAAGAAAACAGAAGACAGAACTGGAATCCAGGCAAGAATGAAGTTATGAAGAAAAGACTTTGGTTTCACTGCTAAAAAGTTTGCACCAAGCCTACAAGGCCACAAGCAGTTGCAGTGGCATAACATGTTCTACTACAAATTCAGTCACTCCAGAAAGCAAACTAGCAACAAAGAAAGTCTTTTAAAATAATAATTTGAGTCTGAGGAGGCATTTACATACTGTAATATACTATGTATGGACAAGGAAAAGACAGCAGGGGTCTTAATCTTGGGTGCCTAAGTCCATCACAGAGGTAAGTTTGCCTACAATAAACTAAAGACATATGTACTGGAGTAGACATAACTCGGAAAGAACTGTTTGCTGCACTGTAAGAATTTACAATATAATAGGACACTTATCTAGGTCTGCATATGATCTAAATTGGGTCAAATTTAAAAGAAAATTATTCCTAAAAAAAAGAAAAATGTTGATAGTGTGTGCTCTTCTCCTGCTTCAGATTCTTCCAGAAGCCACTGGATTTTGAGATATATTCATTGGTAAAGTACTCATCACAGGCATTGCTTGGTGAGTCTGACATTTGAGCATGGCAAATATTGCTCTCCGGAACCTGCGATAAAGAAGAGGAAATGTGGAATCAACTTACAGTGATTTGGAGCTCTTAAAAAGACGTTAAATACTAATAAAATATCATTACTATTGACTACAAGGAACTCTGGGTGCCTAGTACTAACAATCTATGCTGCGATCCCAAAGGCTCACCGTGTGATTCTGCCAGTTGCTCCATAGGAGAAGGATGAGCAGCCTTCTTCCATGCAATTTAAGCCTCTGAAAACCTGTTGGAGGGTCAGCTATTGGTTCTGACTCAATGATACATAACCACAACAACACTACTACTAACTAGGGAGCTCTGTAGCCTAGTGGTAAAATACTGCACTGCAACCTCAAATGCATGCAGTTCAAATCTCCAGCTGCTCCACGGAAGAAGGATGGGTAATCTCCTCCCATACAATTTACTGTCTCACTGAAAACTCCCTGTAGGGTCCATTTTGGGTTGGTTCTGACCAGAGGGCACACAACAATTACTACTAACTGACATCTTAAACATGTATAATAATTAAATTTTAGTATCTTCATTAGATTGTGATCCTTTTCTCCAATGCATCTCTGTTGTTGTTGTTGTTGTTGTTGTTAAGTGTCATCAAAGTAACTTGACTGTGACTCACAGCAACACTACGCACAAGAGCTCTGAATCTTGCTATACCCTGAGCCAATTTCACTGTCTCCAAAACCCCTACCCCAGTGACTGTCAATCCATCTCATCCAGGGTTTTCCTCTACTGCACTGTATAATTTTTTGTAAGAAACACAAACGGCAACTTTATACATGAACCTCACTTGATGGACTACACAAGAGTCAGACTGATTACATCTGTAGAAAGTCATTGGAGAAACTCAATACCAGCTATGAAAACTAGGCCAGATGTTGATTGTAGAACAAACCACCAAGTACTTACACGCAAGTTCAAATAAAAGTTAAAGAAAATGAAAACAAATCCACAAGAACCAAAATCTGACCTTGAGTCTATCCCACATGAATTTAAAAACTGTCTCAAGAACAGATATGAGGCTTTGAACACCAATTATCAAAGACCATATGAGCTGTGGGAAGATATCAACAATATCATCCTTGAAGAATACAAAAGGTCATTACAAAGACAGAAGAAGAAGAAAAGACTGAGACGGATTTCAGAAGAGACTCTGAATATTGCACTAAAATGCTAAAATGTCAAAGTAAAGGGAGGAAATCAGGACCTTAAGGAGATGAACAGAAGATTTCAAAGGGAAGCTTGGGAAGACAAGGCAAAGTATTAAAATGAAATATGCAAAGAGCTGGAATCAGAAAGCCAAAAGGGATTAATTCACTCAGCATTTTTTTTATGCTGAAGGAACTGAAGAACAAACTCAAGGCTCAAGTTGCAATACTTAAGGGTGCTATGGACAGAATACAGAATGATCCAGGAAGCATGGGTGAGGGGTGAGTGTAACTGGAAGAATATGTTCATGAAAACAATGCATTCGAGCTGTGTAAATAAACTAGTATTTAAAAAAAAGAAGAAGAGGGAAAGAATTCACAATTACTCTACCAAAAAGAATCGGCTGACACCAAATAATTTTATGAAACAACACATGACCAACAGGCAGTGGTGATGAAGGAGGAAGTTCAAGCTACTCTGAAGGAATTGGCAAAAAGCAAAGCCCCAGGAATTGATGGAATACCAATTGACATATTTCAACAAACAGATATTGTTGTCCTGGACTCACTCTCCAGGTTATGCCAAGAAATCTGGAGGACAACTCTCTGGCCAACTGATTGGAAGAGATCCATATTTATTCCCATTCCAAAAAGAGATGATCTAACAGAGTGTTGAAATGATCAAACAATATCACTAAAATCATATGCAAGTAAAATCCTGCTGAATATTAACCCAAAAATTACTGGAACACTAAATCAATAGAGAACTAGCAGAAATACAAACTGGGTTTAGAAGAGGCTGTGGCACTAGGGACATCATTGTCAGTGTCAGATGGATCTTGGCTGAAAGCAGAGAGTACCAGATGAATGTCTCTTTGTATGCCATTGACTCTGCAAAGGCATTTGACTGTACAGATCACAATTTGTGTTAACACTGAGAAGAATGCATCTCTGGATGGAGTCAAATACTCAGTGTTAGTCATGGAGTGCTTTAATTGTGCACTATCATAATCATTACAAAAGTGTAGGGTAAATGGTACAGCCAAAAGCCAATGCTTTTAAATACTGAAGACTTTTGATAATGTCAAATAATTACGAGGATTTAACAGGACATTTCTAATGTCAATTGCAATCTTTAAAAAAACAACTTGTTGAGTACTGTTGAGTTGGAACTGACCCATAGTTGAACTTCAGGTGGGTTTTCAGAGGCAATTAATCACATGAGTGGAGAGGCCCATGCTTCCCCCACAGAGCAACCAGTGGATTCAAACTGTGTGCCTTTGGGATTGCAGTGCCGCTTCTCGCCAGACTTCCCTGCGGTATTGGAGAGGAATAATGACTAACCCATGGACTGTCAAAGAACAAACAGATATGTCTTGGAGAAGGTGCAGCCAGAGTGCTCCTTGGAGGTAAAGATTCGTCTCACATGCTTTGGGCATGTTGCGAGGAGAGGCTATTCCTTGGAGAATGGCATCATGCTTGGCAAGGTGAAGGGACAGTGAAGATGAAGAAGAATTCAACCAGGGGAGTTAACACAGTCACTACAATGGACTCAAGTGTGCCAGGGATTGTGAGCATGAGACACGGTTCAGATTTGTTATCTACAGGATCACTATGAGTTGTATTCAGTTCAACAAACCTAAGAGCAACAACTAGACTTACTCAATGATTATGGGGCTTTTTGAGTAAAGACCAGTTGAAATTAAGAAGAAGGGGATGAGAATAACTGACTCTTGAAAAAAAAACTAGTAACAGCCTCTAAATTAAAAATGAGTCCTCTGTTCTTCTATTTTGATCTGTTTAAAATGTTTGGTTTTTCACAACATGTATACATATTAAGCATATACTTAAATACATAAGTTTAATAAAAAGGAGCATTGACATTTCAGGTTCAAAATATCTGACCATTACAGAATTTTTTTTCCCCCTGGTCAAATATTTAAGCATAATGAATAGGTTCATTATTCCATTTTTCTTTGACAAAAATAAAATCATTTCAACTTCACAAAGTAAGTATGAAAGAAAATCCTTGCTGAGTCCAAAAATATAGGAGAGTGAAACTGTCTACTATCCTAATGGCAGCTGATGCTTGAAGCCATTTATGTTAGCACTGAATTTTTTCCTCTTGTATTTGGGTAATAGACTGTTTTCCTAATAAATATACAACAGTATTCCCCACATAGGAAGCAAACATTGCCTTGTCCATTTCCCAGCAATAGAATGGCTCTGTCTTTTGGAAAAAGTCACTAGGTGGCATTATTTACAATCAAATGCTAAACTAAATGTTGGCCATTCAAACCTACCAAGCAGTTCTGTAAAAGTAAAGGCCTGGTATTCTGTTTTTACTAACACCTCAGCCAAGAAAACTCTACAGAACACCTCTACCCTGTAACACACATGGTCATCATTAATTGGTATCAACTAATAAGCATAAGCAACCAACAGCATCTTTTTGTAAACTCATTCCATATATTTTGGATGGAATAAGGGAGATGCAAGTGGTTAATGCTGTTAACCAAAAGGTTAAAGGTTCCAGGGCATCTAGAAACATTTTTGAAGAAAATACTGGTGGTTCACTTTCAAAAAATGGTCTCTGGAAACCTAGTTCTATGGAGCACACATAGGGTCACTGTGAGTTTGAGTCTACGAAACAACAACTAATTAGTCATATGAACCAAGCTGAACCAAGGGACCTCGAGGGACATTTCTACCAGAAAATCTTCTGTGACGAAGCTCACATTTGGAGTTGGTTAACTAGAAGTGCTTGATTCTTGGACTATCCATGATTATCTCTGTCATCATGTGGGAAAGCCTGTGACAAAGCTAGAGAATCCATTACATAAGCTAAACTAAACACTCTTCTTCTTACACTCGTCTGAAGTGAATTTCTGTTACTTACCTTTGTAGATATCTTAGACCATTATCCATTGCCTTTTATCAAGTCTTGTTAAACAGAGAAGTGTTTCAGTCATTACTTACTTCTTATTAGCAATCACATAAATACATGGGTTGTAGAATGTAGACGACTTCGCAAACAGTGGAGCTATGATTGCCATAGATGGTGGAATTTTCTTTGGGTCACCAAAAGAAGCCCATAAGCACACAATGGAATAAGGAGACCAAGCCACCAGAAACATCACTATCATTATCACAGACATCTGTAAAAGAAATTAATATCTGGTGTTGATAATGATATAAAGGAAATAACTACTATTTTCCCTTGATGTATTTTGTTTAGGTGCATGAAGCCAGCTATGATAAAGAGCTTGTGTAATTGAGATATTTATCACTATGTCACATGGACTACCGAAAGAACAAACAAATCTGCTGTGAAAGAAATACAATCAAGGAGCTCCTTTGAAGCAAGGATGGTGAAACTTCACTTCACATACTTTGGGCATGTTATCAGAAAGGACCAATCCTTGGAAAAGGATATTACACGGAGGAAAGCAGAAAGCCATCAAAAGAGAAAAAGACCCCCAAAAGGTGGGTTGACATGGTGAATGCAACGGTGGGCTTGAGCATGGTGAGACTGTGAGCATGGCGCAGGGTCGAGCAAGGTTCAGATCTCTTGTTCCTGGGATCACTCAGTTGGAGTCAACTCAATAGCATCTAGTAACAATAATGTACTACACTGATTTTAAGAACATTCCATTCTCACCACTGGACCAATTGGCAGTGTCAGGATGGATGACGAAGAGATTGAGATTGTTCACAGCTTCAGTTTGCTTGGTTCCACAGTCAACACTCTTGGCACCAGCAGTCAGGAAATCAAAAAGCGTATCGCGATGGGAAAGTCTGCTATTAGGGACCTCTCTAAAGCACTCAGGAGCAACAGTGTCTCTCTGGAGACTAAGGTGCGCCTGATACAGGCCATGGTATTTGCAATCGCTTGTTATGCATCAGAGAGTTGGACGATGACTAGGGAGGACAGAAGGAGAGTGGATGCTTTTGAGCTGTGGTGCTGGAGAAGGGTACTGAATGTACCCTGGACTGCCAGGAAAACAAACAGATTTATCTTGGAGAGGATTAAACCAAGCTACTCCTTGGAGGCAAGGATTCTGGGGCTTCGTCTGACATACTTTGGACATGTTGCCAGGAGGGACGGGTCCTTGGAGAGGGACATCATGCTTGGGAGGGTTGAGGGACAACGCAGGAGGGGAAGACCCTCTATGAGATGGATTGATTTGGTGACTGGGGTAATCGGGATGGGTGTGTCAGAGGCGGTGCGGTTGGCGCAGGATAGAGCAGGGTTTAGGGCTGTTGTGCATAGGGTCGCTATGAGTCGGAAACGACTCAACAGCACATAACAACAACAACATAAACATAAATGTAAAGAATATTATCTTGTTTTGCTGTGCCAGAAGAGGTTATTAAAACTGGCTTTGATGGAAGACAAACAAATCCATTCCAAACTCATTTATCATGATAATGTTATAGGTTGCTGGCATGGCTCCCCCCCCCCTTCCCTTAATGTTATTATCTGCAAGTCTGAAAAATAACTTTGTAAAATCAATCTTGAACAAATAATAAAAGCTCACTAGGTTGAGCTCAGTAAGTTCTAATGCAGTACATTGTGCTGGATATACAATATATACAGATAGTTCTCTAAAAGAGCTCTCTTACATTTTTAAAATGGAAAGTTATAAACTTTATATTGTTCCCTCTTAATTGCACATTAAAATGATTAAAAAGATAGTTCAAAACCTCATAAGGATAGAGAATTGGCAATTGTACAAATAGTTTTGTTCTTTACGTATAGACTGAATAGCAATTGGATAAGTGACAAACTATATATAAGAATTAATTTCGATATAAAAGAAAGAGGAAGAGGAAAGAAAGAGAGAAAGAGAGAGGGAGGGAGGGAGGGAAGAAGGAAGGAAGGAAGGAAGGAAAACATTCCATCAGTGATGGAAAACCAGATACATACAGACTAATTCAATCCACTGAATTCCAGAAGGTCTCAGAAATCAGATAGATTTAGAGATAACTCTAAATTTAGACATGCAAATAGAACTGGAAACAATTGGTTCACAATCTGAAAAAAGAAGCAGCTGTGCAAGAAACAATAAGATACCTAAGTAGGAAGTGTTCATTCCCAGATCATGAATAAGGAGAGTTAATACAGTAAAACATGACAATCCTACCAAAAGCAATCTACCTGTACAGCACAGTCCCAAGAGAGATATCAAATTCATTTTTCAAAGAGATAGCCAAGGGAGCTCTGGTGGCCTAGTGGCAAGAAGGTGCATTGCAATCCCAGAGGAGTGTGATTCATATCCACCAGATGCTCTGCTGGAGAAGGAGGGACAATCTCCTCCTGTACTAGTCAGATCCGATTTAACAGTACATACACAAAAAATATATAAAAAATAAAAATTTAAAAAATAACAAAAAGATAGCCAAGGCAATTGGCAAGTTTATTTGGGGGGTGGGGGAGAGATCTGGAATAAGCAAAGCACTTCTGAACAAGAATGAGGTGGGAAACATAGCATTCCTGATCTTAAAACCTACTATATATCTGTAATAACCAAAACAACATGGTACTGGTACAATGACAGTCACATGGAACAATAAAACAAAACTGAGAACCCAGAAATTAGCCCATTTATTTTCAGTCAGCTGGTGTTAAACAAGGAAACAAAGCCTATCAAATGGGGAAACAACAACTTCTTCAACAAAATGTGCTGGCAAAACTGGGCTTCCACCTGTTGTTGTGTACTGTCAAGTCAGACTGACCCATAGCTGATCTTCCTGTAGGTTTTCAGAGGCAGTTAATCACACAGGAGGAGACTGTCCAGCATTCTCCCTTGGAGCAGCTGGTGGTTTCGAACCTTAGATCTTTGGGATTGCAGTGCGATTTCTTGCCACTAGGTCACCAGAGCTCCCTGGACTTCCATTTGTAGAAAGCTAAAGCAGAATCTACATCTTACCCCATACACAAAAATCAACTCAAGATGGATCAGAGACCTAAGGGTAAAGCTCTAAACCATAAAGATCATAAGAGACAAAATGGGATTAAACTTAGGCCTAGCCTGTGGTTTTCTTTTTTAAAAGAAAACCTACTAACTGTGGAAAAAAAAAACATTTGGCAATACCATCTCAGACAAGGGTCTCATAATGAAAGTCTACAGAATCCTACAAGGCCTCCACACGAAAAAGAAACTGGTAATACAATTACAAAATGGGCAAAAGACATAGATTGAAGAAGGCATTTGGATGGCCAAGAGACACATGAAAAAA
>NW_006399762.1:23526984-23534346 GCF_000299155.1 Elephantulus edwardii
GAATGAATGGAAATCCAAAATCTCTGTAAATGTTCACTAAAATTAATACAATTTTTAAAAAGTTAGACAGTAAAGAAAGGGGGGGGAATTGTTGCTCCTTGAGTGCTGCATAGTTTTACTAGTTTTTTAATGCAACAATTTTAAAGACAACTATTGCATTAAAATATTTCATCTCTTTACTACTCAGTTTTTTAGTCCCTTTTCAGAAAGCATGACATTTTTTAAAAGAAAGAAATAGAAGACAAAATTGAAGAAGATGATGCAATAATTCCGAGAGGTCTCATATAAAAGTTGTTCCAAGGAAAGAAAACAGAGTGGAAGGAATTACAAGAGGAAATAAAACAAGTACTTTAGCATACTCCCTGAGGTGGGCACTATGAATCGCCTCATATTGAAACCACTCAGCAAGTACTCAGTAGACGAATGAATAAAGATCTGGACCAGATACATAGTATGTTCAAAAACTAGACATACTAGGGAGCTCTGGTAGCCTAGTGGCAAGAAGCTGCACTGCAATCCCAGAAGTGCATGGTTCAAATCCACCAGATGCTCTACTGGGGAAGGAGGGGAAATTTTCTCCTGTACCAGTCAGATCTGATTTGACGGTACAAGCACACACAAATAATAAAATAAAAAAAAAAATTTAAAACACCAAAAACAAAAAACTAGACATACAGATAAAGTCCTACAAGCCTCCAGAGAGAGCATATAGATGCCTACGTTGTCCTCAGAAAGCCATCAGCCTTTACAATACTAGAAGCTACAATATTATAGAGCAAACCCTTCAAAATTATTTGAAAATCATTTCAACCTGGAATTCTATACATGCTAAACAAAAGATCAAAAAAATAAGAAAAAGCAAAATTGCCATTCATTTAATTTACCAAATAGGGGGCTGGGAAATGGGGTATAAATGATCAGCCAGAGACAATAGAGGAATTAAGGGACTTTCAGACTTTCAATGTGTTGGGAAAATTATCTTCTCAGATACATCTTGAAGAATGTGCTCATCAAATCAGAGGGAGTAATTCAAGGGAGGGAAAGAAAAATATAGAGTTCAGAAAAGATCTGATCCAAAAAAAAGAGGTCAAGAATATGTAGAGATTTTGATGGCTTGCCTTAAGCTGCTAACCAAAAGTTTGGCAGTTCAAACCCACCAAAGGGTAATAAGTAGGCAAGAAAGACCTAGTGATTTGCTTCTGTAAAGACTGTAATCAAGAAAATCTTAAGGTGGAGTTTACCCACTTAAGTGGAAGTCTGTCATCAACCAGAATCAACTCGGCAGCTAGGTTTGGGGTTTGTTTCCCTTTTCCATGAAGGGAGACTTGTGGGTGACCACTAACTGGGAAGCAGCCAGTGAGAGCAGAGAAAAAAAAGTCCGAGGTGCCAGGAGGGGCAGCTCCAAGTAAAGGGCAGCCAAGTAAATGAATCTAGTCTCTGATGTGTCAGAAGACACTGAGAGGAAAGTGACACTTTTGGTTGAAAATTTAGGTCTGAGTTAATAATTGTGTTGTTTACTAGAGTCAAAACCAACCCATAGCTGACCCTCTGGCAGGTTTTCCGAGGCAGTTAATCATACAAGAGGAGACTGCCAATCCTTCTCCCGCAGAGAGGCTGGTGGCCTCAAACTGCATGCCTTCAAGATCACAGCGCAGCTTCTTGCCACTAGGCCACCAAGGCACCCTTGAATCAGTGATAAGTATATAGAATAGTAAGCAAACAAAAGTAAAGAAACTAGGGGCAGAGAGAGTATGAGTAAACAAGTAAGTTATTAACTCCAAAGAGAAAAAAGTTATATTAACAAAATAACAAACCCAACACCACACAAGCCAATGTGAATCAATGTCCTACAGATGTCCGCAGAAAATAAAACTCAGATAATCACAATGTTGTATTTACTGATTCTTATTTAAATTTTATTTTATTAAATTTAATGAAAATTTACAGAGATTTTTGGATTTCCATTCATTCATTGTTGCACTTTTCTCCCTGCCCACCCCTCCCCCACTGTTCGGTCCTCTCTTTGAAAAGTAAAAGAAAAATTCTTTCATTGGTATCCAATCCCCTCGCACCAACCCCCATCGCACCGAGTACACTCCACTAGGTATCATTGACAGGATGAGGAGGGAGGAAGAGGAGAAGAGGAGCTTAGAGGTATAAGAGAAATACATTTTCATCTCCCATAGTAGAAAAGCAAACAAAAAAGTTAATTTAAAAAATCCCAACAACAAATAAGTATATCATTCTGGTATGTGGGGCAGTCTCAGAAGAAGGAGCTGTGACAGGAAGATCAGATACGGGAAAGAAGTGGCTCCATGAGCCAAAGGACACTATCTGTTTATATGTAGCAGCATGATGACAAAAATGATTTTGAAGAACTTGAACTTCTTACCTTTGTTACATCTAACTGATCCGACCAGTCTCTGTTGTACTCGGCACAGTTACCAGCAGCACGACGCTGAATGGATCGAGTGACGTGGTAATAGCAGTAAAACATCACTGCCAGCGGCACGACAAAGTTTATCACAACAACTGTCATCGTGTAAGAAACAAAAGATCTGAAAAGGAGGAAAAGCAATAACAGCGATTCATTTCATTTCCATAAAGGGAGATTGCCTTGTTGCTATGTGCTGTCGAACTGGAACTGACTCATAGCTGAGTGTCTAGTCGGTTTTCAGACTGTAAATCACACAGGGAAGACTGTTCACCTATCTCTTGTGGAGCAACTGGTGGATTCAAACCACCTGCCTTTGGCTTGGCAGCACAATTCCTTCCCACCGGTCACCAGAGCTCCCCATGGAAGTATGAGAAACTTTAAAAAGCAACTCTCATAGGGAGCTCTGGTGGCACAGACTGTAGGGAGCTGAACTGCTAACCCAAGGCAGAGCCTTGAATCCGACGGCAGCTCTGAGGGAGAAATTACAGTATCCCCCCACCCCCACGTCATTTGCAGCCTCAGAAACCTGCTGGAGGGTCAGCGATGAGTCAGAATCAGGGAACAAGAACTAGAAATCCTGGTGTTTTTTCCTGTATTTGTCATTATATTATTAAACATCTTAAAACATAGTTGATACTTAGTGCATTTAGCCCTGGAGTTGTCAAACTATAACCTCAAGATGAAGACAGCAGACCACTTGTTCTTGTAAATAAAACTTTTTTGGGAGACATATAGACATAGACAGCCATATAGTCACTTATGTATAGGCTGTATCTGTTTTCATATATTCTACAATGTTGTTGTGGTTGTATATCAGCTACTTAGAACCAACCAATAGCTGGCCCTTCAGGGGATCAGAGGCAGTTATCATGAGAGGACATTGCCTATCTTCTTCCACGGAGTAGCTGGTAGATTTGAACCATGTACCTTTGCATTGGCAACACAATTCCTTACTACTAAACCATCAGCACTTCCTAAACTGTGTCAAAGACTTTCTAACCTGTAAAACCTAAAATATTTACTTTTTAATCCTTTATAGAAATCAGTTCTAGAACTGAGATGTAGAAATGTCTTTCAGAATATCTCATCTTCTGGTCAGAATATCTCACCATCTTTAATGAACTAAAGTATCCCCCTTTCCCTGGGAAATACAGAAAAACATCACCAACTACTAGGAAGCTTCTTGCAGGTGTTTTACTTCTGCAGCATAGTTCCAGAAGGTGCTGGATTACAAGATCTTCTTGAAAAGATATGCAGAATCGACCTGGGCTGCCTCCAGAGCTGAATGCTGTCTGGCTGCACTAACAGCCTCTTTATGTACCCACAGTGTTACCACTGGGACGTTGTGAGGGTGCTGCTGCCTTAGGAAGGAGCAGAGGAGAGGGAGGAGGGAACAGAGGGAGGGGAGAGAGGAAACTAGGTGACCTTCACTTGCTAACAAGAAAAGTGTTCTTCATTTTTGTCTCTTGTTTGAATCACAGTCACTAATAGAGAAGTCCTTTGCCACACTCTGTGTAAGAAACCTATAACCTGCCATTAAATTTCAAATGGTGTATAACTGTCTACATTAACAGCCTTTGATGTTAAAATGTAAGCATGTCTCTTACTTGTCATTTTTGCGCCAGTTTATGGTACAGGTGGCACCAGTAGGGTCTGGAGCATAACTCGCCCACCCTAGAATAGGCAGCAAAGCCCAGAGGAAGCCGTTGACCCAGGCCCCCAGGATCATGCTGACATAAGTGTTGGAGGTCATTCTTCTTCCTATTGGTAAACATATGAGATGTTAACAGCATCATTTGTCCAAAACTATTTCTTGCCTTCACTTTATTTTAACTGACATTTTAAGTTATTATCAAGGAGATTCTTTATAGAGCACTTTGGTTCACACAAATTCTATCGACATGAATACATTTTCTAAAAAGAGCCGCATTTAAGCTGAAACCTAAATTATGAAAGAGGTCAGTCATGAAGAAAACAAAGAAGAGAATTTCTTGGTGCCAAGAACAGCTTTGTACAAAGGTCCAAAAATGGGAGAGGTTGACCAGTTCTTCCAAAGTGAGAGTGGCCCCAGCTGATGCTGGAAAGACAGACTAATTGTCAAGCATGAAGGTGACTGTGTTATGAGGTTTATATTTTATGTTAAATACAATAGGACAATAGGAAATCATTGATACTTTTGAACAGAGAATAACAGAAAAAAAAAGCTGACTAGGATTGTCAACAGTTATGTTTATATTTTGAAGAAAATATGTGTCAACTGCCACTTAAGAAGTGTATTTATTTAGAAAGCTGGGAAAAGTGCTGTACCTACGTCAGGATGGCAGATAGTCAGGTATCGATCCACAGCCACAACCGTAAGTAATCCAATACTCGCCATACCAAAAAAGATATTTAATCCAGCGTAAATCTGAAAACCAAAATTGGAAAGAATTCACCATTCCAAACATCCTTCCACGAATCATTCAATCTTTTATTCCATTAATAGAATGTTTATATTATATTGAATATTTTTCTTTTACTAATTTTAAAATCCATCTTCTATTGCCAAATTGTAACTTGTTTCATTAATAAAGGCATCTATGGAAAATATCTGGGGTTGTACTAGTTAAAACAAATTTTTTTAAAAATTTAAGACTTAATGTGAAAGTTCTATACAGCAAAAGACATCATAAACAGAGGACAAAAAGAAATCATTAATTAAGTGTAATGCAAATCACCAGAAGAAGATTAGTATTGAAAATGCACACAGTCATCAAGAAAAAAGAAAAACTCAATGGACAAAAGATAAACAGGTTATTCACACAAAAGGCAATCTGAATATTCCTCATATTAGTAAAGGTACAACTACGTTAAATATTCAATAGAACGCAAATTGTAACTACAAAGCAGGATGAAAGTTAATAGACTTGATTAACAATTTTGGAGAACAGTTTGCCACGTCTAACAAAGCTGAAGATGAGCATTCTCTCCAAGTCACCAAGCCATCTCCTAAGCTCAGGTGGAGGGAGCTCTGGTGGCTTCCTGGTAAGGAGCTGTGCTGCAATCCCAAAGGCATGAGGTTCAAATCCACCAGCTGCTCCACAAGAGAAGGATGGGCAATCTTCTCCTGTGCAATTTACTGTCTCTGAAAACCAATTGGAGGGTCAGCCCTTAGTCAATTTCAACTCAGTGTCACAAAACAACAACAATAAGCAGCAATATGGTTGTAAAAGCTATCATATATTAAAGGAGACATGTGCAATCATGGAAGCTTTGCCTGAAATAGGAAAAGAAGATAGAAACAAATAATAATGAATAATATGTGGGATTGTTCATACAATTGCAAACTACTTAACAGTTAAAATTAATAACTTACAACTAGAGCCGAACATACCATGAACATACAAAGATAATAAACAGGTCTGTCTTGGAGAGGGTGAAACCATGTTGCCCATTGAAGGCAAAGATTTTGAAGCTCCATCTCACATATTTTAGGCATGTTGCCAGGAGGGATCAGCCCTTGGAGAAGAATATTATGCTTGGAAGTATAGAGGGTCAATGCAAGAGAGGAAGACCTTGGATGAGCTGAATTGACACAGTGACTGTGGTAATGGGGTCAGGTGTGTCAGAGATGATGAAGTTGGCTCAGGATAGGGCAAAGTTCAGAGCCATTGTTCACAGGGTTACTCTGAGTCATAATTAACTTGACAGCACTTAACAACAACACATCCATCAACATATAAGTATAAACCTTAAAGGGATAATATTAGAGAATAAAAAGAAACTCTGTTCGAGATAAGAAAGATGGGCAGGCTCCCCCACGAAGATTTACAGTCACTGACACCTGTTGGAGGGTCACTGAGTCAAAATTGACTTGAGGGCAGTAGGATTGGTTTGGGTGAGTTATTATTTCCCAGTCAGTTGTAAGTAAAGTTTACAATGAAAGCACTACATCTCTTATCCTACAATATCTTATTTAAGGCATTCAAATGTACATCTCTTTAATCCAATATATTTTACTTTAATTCCAAATGTCTCCAATACCTGACATCCTGCATATCCAAACTTCCAACTTCCATGCAGATCTGAGGCAGCAGACATGGGGTAGCCAATACTACTGACGCCGATGTCAGTAACAGCCAGGTTAATGATAATTGCATTTGTGGGTGTCCGAAGCTCCTTGTGCTTAATAAAGATACCCAGAACTATTATGTTGCTGAGAATACTTATCATACCTGAAAATATGCAGGAAAAATTACACATTTTGCTTTCACTATCACGTGTACAAGTAGAATTAAAAATTCAATATTAAAGTCTTCAAATACAGAGTAAATACCTTCCTAACTCATTATTTTTAAGAGCTCTAAACATGTTTTCGACTATTTGCCTTATTTTCACAGCCCTTCTAGGAAATAGAAATAAGGATATTAAGCCATAAAAAAATCCATCAACTGCATAAACCAATTCATAAGCTGGTTTTAAAGTCTTTGTTGTTGAAATTCCGCCCTCGGTTTTCATTAGCTCATTCATCCTGCTGACTTTCAGGACACATGTCTGGCCACAACTTCTTTTTTGGAAGCTTAACTTCCTGAGACTGAGATTCTTCTTATTTCATTTCCTCAAGAATAATTCTTCCAGAAAGATTCTTCTATTCATTTCATCAAGCCTCAACAACCCTCCTGCCACTATTGCCAGCCACACCCATGTTCCAGCTCTAGATCTTCTCTTTTCATTCAACTGATTGCAATTAGACATTTATTAAGCATCTATAATGTAGAAGGTTATATGACGATGTTCTTGAAAACCTTTATAAGCATGATGTGATATCCTACTCCAAGGACTATTTCCTCATCTACTATATACACACACATAGAAGAGGGACCCTACAAGGTGCAGGTAATCAGAGAGGAAGGTGAGCCAGTTTTCTACTGTAAGAAGCAGTAAGA
>NW_006399762.1:23534446-23536288 GCF_000299155.1 Elephantulus edwardii
AAAAAAGGAGGCAACTAGATTTTCTAATCCCTGCTCCTCTTAGTCAAGCAACTGCCCCTTCCCTTCCCTGGAAGAGCAGCATTCATTGATGTAGTGTAGAAAGCAGAACACAGGACTAGGGGACACTGGGTCAGTTGAGTGCTGGTACATTGTGTTGAATAAATGGGACACACACTGGGGCCCAAGAACACTGCTAGACAGATTTAGACCTTCCAGACTAGCCCAGAAGAAAATAATTAGAAATACCAATAGTTGGAGGTCTTCCCAATATAAACAGCTGACAAGCATAGCCAGAACTTCTGATTTGTTTTGTATATAATTCTTAAATATAAGAAGAGAGACATTGACCAGTAGACATTAAGAAATCATTTAAACTGTCAGAGACCAAAGAATTCAGGAGCTCAGGGAAAACAAAAGGTACAGTGAAAGAAAGGTAAATAAATACACAAGTGTATTTGTTGTTGTTGTTATCTGCCATTGAGTCACCTGCAACTCAAAGTGAATCTATGTACAACAACTCTAAACCCTGCTCTATCCTGTCCAATCTTATTGTCTCTGACACACCTACTCCCATTTCCCCAGTCACTAAATCAATCCATCTCATCAAGGGTCTTCCTCTCCTGCGCTGTCCCTCCACCCTCCCAAGCATGACATCCCTCTCTGAAGACTGGTCTATCCTTGCAACATGCCCAAGGTATGTCAGATGAAACTTCAGAGTCCTTGCCTCCAAGGAGCAGGCTGGTCTCACCCTCTCTAGGACGAACCTGTTTGTTCTCTTAGCAGTCCATGGTACCCTCAATACTCTTCTCCAGCACCACAGTTCAAAGGCATCAATTCTCCTTCTGTCCTCTTTAGTCACTGTCCAATTCTCTGATGCATAGCAAGTGATATTAAAATTAACAATAAAAAAATAATAAATAGTTGTTACCATCCTGAGTCAGTTTGGATTCAATGGTATGTAACAATAACAACATCCAGTTACAGAGAGCTCTGGTAGATTAGTGGTAAGGAGTTGTGCTGCCAACCCAAAAGCAGACAATTTGAATCCACCACCTATTTCACGGGAAAAATACGAGCAATCTCCTTCCAGGCAATTTACTGCCTCGGAAAACCTGCTGGAGGATCAGCTATCAATTGGTTCTGACTCAAAGGTACGTAATAACAACAACAACATTCCAATGATTGCAGAAATATTTAACATGCAATAAAAAGATTGAAAGACATAGAGTTGACCTAAGAATAAGGTGGGTGAAGTGAGTTCTACAAATACAGGATCTGATCCTAACTTTATTTAAAATATTTTCTTTTCCATATTTCGGTGTTTTTAATAGGTTTTTGGTTTGTTTTGGTTTTTAATTGTTGTTTTCTATTGGTTTGTTTCCAAAGTTCATACACATTGTGTTTCACATATTCTTCATTCACATTTGTTTCACATAATCATTCTCATTCATTATGTTTTATAAAATGAATCACCATTGGACTATGCCCACCATTACCTGACCTTTCAGGTCCCCCCCAAATCTTGCCCATTTCCTTTACCCCCTCCCTCCACAAACCAAATTGTTCAACCTTGTGATTTTCTACCTACCCATCCTTACCCCTCTGCTCCTATCCCTCCCCCCCTTGTGTCCTCATATATGGATTACTTACTAGTTAGCCTTCTATTTTCACAATAACAGACTTATATATTACTTCTCCTTATGAGACCAAGTTAGTTAACTCAGCATAATGTTTTCCAGTACCAAGTTGTGTAGTATTTTTTTAAATTGTTTCTCCTGATGGAAAGAAGCCCTGAATAAGCAAAGCACTCCTTAAAAATAGAAAAAATGTAGGAGGCATCTC
>NW_006399762.1:23538143-23539754 GCF_000299155.1 Elephantulus edwardii
CCAAAACAAATCAAAAGCTTGGAACACTATGTATTTCCATGGAATTGTGATTAGATTTTTCGTTTTAAATAATAATGGTTCTTAACAGTGACAAGGAAAACCTCAAAAATAAAATAGAACAATTCAATACATATTACACTCACTTATCCACTGCTGTCTAATTAGAACCAACTCAGCTGACACTCCAACATGTTTTCAGAAGCTGTTTTGTTGTTATCGTTGTTGTTAGGTGTCGCCAAGTTGGGTAATACTGATAGCAACCCTATGAACAACCAATGTGAACACTGTCTATCCTGTGCCGTCTTCACATTGATACACTCAAGCCCATTGCTACAGTCACTGTGTTAAAGGTCAAGGGTCTTCCTCTCTTTTGCCGCCCATTCATTTTTCCCAGCATGATGGCCCTATCTAAAGAGTAACCTCTCCTTACAACATGCTCAAAGTATGTGAGATGAAGCTTCATCATCTTTGCCTCAGAAGAAGCACTCTAGCTATACCTTTTCCAAGATGTATGTTTGCTCTTTTGGTCATCCATGGGATCTTAAGCACTCTTCTCCAATCCCATAATTCAAAGGTTTCAATTCTTCCTCTGTCATCTTCAAAGAGAACAGATTAATCCTGGAAGGTTAAACCAGGCTGCTCCTTGGAGGCAAGGATTCTGAATCTTAATCTGACATACTTTGGGCTTATTGCAAGGAGGGACCATTCTTGGAGAGGGAGGTCATGCTTGGGAGGGTGGAGGGACAGCACAGGAGAGGAAGATCCTCTATGAGATGGACTGATTCAGGGACTGGGGTAATGGGTGTAGGTGTCAGAGACAGTAAGTTTGGCACAGGATAGAGCAGGGTTTAGGGCTGTCGTACATAGGGTTGCTATGAGTTGCAGGCGACTCGATGACACATAACAACAACAATTATGAATATAACAAGGGGGAAAGACTAAGCAATTATAAAGTATCAAGCTGGGAACTTGAAGATTTATTGTACTTTTTTCCCCCATTACTTTCAAATATATTTGGGATTCTTCATAATGGTTAATCCAAAATAATGACCCATCGATGAAAAATAATTTCTTCTAAGTTATTGCAAGGGCATAAAGTTCAAAATGAAGTGACTATTCAGAATAAAGCCTCCATTACACTTTATCTTAGACACAAAAAAAGATATTCAAATATTTTTTTTCATCTCTCTCATCCTTTTTCCCCCTACAACGAAGCCTTTCTCTAAAAAAATAATGCAGTATTTGAGTCAATAAGTATGTGCATGTGGAGAAACCAATGTTTGTCAATACCTGATATACTCAAAGTGCTTAATGTATTCTTCTATCCCTCAAAACAAACATAACATGTAGCTATTCTTATGCTAATTTAACAGATCTTTTAAAAAAATTAGAGAAAAATAAAGAATTTGCCCATAGCTGCAAAGAGATAAAAATGAAATCCAAGTTCAGGAGTTAAGATTTTATTTTAACATCTAGAATGAAATGCATTTTTAAAACTTTGTCGTCAATGGCAATGCACTGCCATTCAGAATTTTAATTTTCAGAATTTCATTTTCTTTCCAGGATTTACAATATAGAGTCTAGCACCAATGACAAAGCTCTAAAAAAATA
>NW_006399762.1:23540490-23542905 GCF_000299155.1 Elephantulus edwardii
GCAGTCGTCAGAACAGAGCAAGGGAACACTGCATGGTTCAAAATTGGGAAGGGCGTACGCCAGGGATGCATCCTATCTCCATACCTCTTCAAGAGACCTAACTAACTGGGAAAATATTGTCTGTTTATGGATAGGAAGATTAAACATTGTGAAAAATGATAGCCCTACCAGAGGCAATCTATTGGCTCTATGAACTCCCCAAAAAGACAGTTTCATTGGGAAGAGAGACACGGAATAAGCAAAGCCCTTCTGGAAAACAAACATGATGTAAGAGTATTTCACTCCCTGCTCTCAAAACCACATTACTACACAACAGTAGTAATCAAATTATCACAGGACTGGTACAACTACAGACACATAGATCAATGGAATGGAATCAAGAACCAAGAAGTCAACCCATCTACCTACGGTCAATTTATATTCAACAAGAAATCCAAACTCATTACATGAGAAGGCCAGGCTATTTATCAAACGGTGCTGGCAAACTGGACACTTACCTGAAGAAATCTGACATGTACATTCTTGTACCATACACAGAAATCAACTCAAAGTGGATTAGAGACAAAATAGGAGCAAATTCAGAAGCCCTAATCTACAGAATAAATAGGTTTGCAAACAGTGCCAAAAATGTATAACCAGAAAAGGATAAAAGCAATGAATTGGACCTTCTTAAACTCCAGCCCTGTGTACATCAAATATCTTCTCCAATATGGTGAAAAGAAGGCCACAGGCTGGGAGGGGGAAAAAAACGAAACCAAAACATTTGGCAACGACATTTCAGACAAGCATCTCATAATCAAAGTTTAGAGAATAGTACAGGCCCTCCACAAGAAAAAGACAGATAAAATGATAAAATGGGCAAAAGATGATTCACAAAGGAGGATATTTGGATGTCTAACAAACACATACAGAAATGTTCAAAATCACCAGCAATCAGAGAGGTATAAATAAAAACAACATTGAGGTACTATCTCATTTCAGCATCAGTAGTGATGTTTAACAGCGCAGCAAACAATAAATGTTAGAGAAAATTTGGAGAGACTGGAATTCTAGTGCACTGCTGGTGGGATCATAAAATGGTACAGAAATCCCATATGATCCAGTGATTCCACTGCTAGGAATATATACCAAGGAAAATAGAACTGACACACAAATGGAGATTTGTTCAAAGCAGTGTTGTTCACAACAGCAAGAAAATGGAAATAGCTCAAATGTCCATCAACAAACTAATGGACTGAGACATTGTAGTACATTCACACAATGAAATACTAGGCAGCACTCAAGAGCAACAATTTCATAAAATACTATATAACATGAGAAAGAATACAGAGTAGTATGCCGAGTGAAATATTCAGTCCCATAAGGACAAATACAGCATAAAACCAGTTCTGCGAAAATAGGAGGATGACAGGGACAAGAGAAAAGGGGTAGAAAAAGGGAAGGGAGAAAATCATTAGGATTGCAGAAGTTGGTGAGCAGAGGAGAGAGTGAAGGAAAAGGAATGATTCCATAAGGACTAGAAGAAATGGGGTGATAATAGGCATAGATCAATACAATGTATATGAATGATTGTATATAAACCAATTAAAATGTATTAACTTATTAAAACATTTATTAGTTTGCATACAATAATTTGCTTAATTGTGTTTCATTCATGTACATTGTTTATTTGTTCTTCCCCCACCCTCCACTCATTAAATTGCAACCCCATGGTTCAGCGCCACCACCTTCAGACACCCTGCTCCTCCCCTTCCCTCTTTGGATACCCATACACATCTTACTGGTTATCCTTTTTACAATAATTGGTGAAAAGATAGCCTACAGCTGACAGTATTTCTTCTGATGTGCCTGACTTCGTTCATTCACTATAATGCCTCTCTAATGTTATATAGCATTTTTCAAAATAATTGCTCCTGAGTGCTGCATGATATTCCATCATGTGAATGTACCACAGTTACTCAATTAATTAGTTTGTTGATGAACATTTGGGCTGTTTCTAGGGTGGTTTTATTTTCTATTATGAATAATGCTGTTAGGAACATCAGTGCACAAATCTCCATTTGTGTCTCAGTTTTGTTTTCCTTGGGGTATATTCCCAGTAGTGTAATAGCTGTGTCATAAGGAATCTATACACAGTATTTTGAGGAAACTGCCCTCCAGAGTGGTGGCAGTATTTTATAATCACACCACAATGAAAGTTCCAATCTCTCTCTCCACATCCTCTCCAATATTTACTGTTTGCAAATTTATGAACTTTTTAAAGTGAAGTCAAATCCCACAGTCTGGGATGTGACTCTTTGGCTTGTAAACTCAGAGACTTACTGTTGTCAGGGCCCAGAATTGGTTTGACTTGGGCAGGGTAATGAAGGGTGTAAGCCAGGGATGTGTCCTATCTCCATACCGTTTCAACCTGTA
>NW_006399762.1:23547955-23552129 GCF_000299155.1 Elephantulus edwardii
AACAAAAACTTGATTTGAAAACACAATTACTAAATATATAGATGAACATAAAAATTCATTTTATAATGTTTCTCAACTCCATTTTACTGCTTTCACATTATCAAGATTGCACATAGTCTATGACATTGGCAATGCTTTCATTTTTCACCTATACACTTTATTTGACCTATGTATCCTGGAAGCAGACATAGTAAACAGTAACTTCCTCACTCACCATTGAAGCAAACCAATGCAGAAAAAGTTAAGTGACTAATTGTAGTTGACCAACAATACGTAGCTTGAAACACTGTGAACCCAGGCTCTGAAATCCATTCTTCCTACTTGCATATGCTGACACTTTCTTCTCCCATTCTAAAGCAAAATTTAACTGATAACAGAGTAATTTAAACAGTCATACCTGCCATAATCAAGTATGCTGCAACAATATTATGTTCCGTCTGTGAAAAGACTGAGCCATCTTCATTTTTAGAGTCTGAACTGTTGCTCAAATTATACCTTAGCATTTTGAAAGGAAGATATGGAGACAGGCTTCATAATAAATCTTCAATAACTATGTTTTAAGGTGTGATGAGGAAAAATATTTGGGACCAATCAACTCCCAAGACTTCAAAGAAGGGCCTTTTCATAGAGGCCCCTCCTTTAATAGATTTAATTGGATTAACAAGGAGAAGCATTTTCATTCCCAGCACAAGGGAAAAGCTTATTAGAAAAACACAGAGAAATACTAAGCTCCACTAAACTGAGCATCAGCCATATCTAAGGAGATTATCAAGCAGAAACACCCCCATTTAAACAATAAACAAATTCAGAAAAGCAGTGCAGGAACTGATTTGGTTCAGCTAATTTCTATTTGTACTCAATTCTAAAATTCTCAGCCAATCAGTCTGAAAACTACGCAGATTATAATTTCCCATTTTGCTGATCTTTTCAAGTTTTTCCATTGCAATTCTCCCTTAAAATTTAAATAATTAAAGGTAAATAAAAAGGTCTTTCCCCTCCCATTCTTCCCCTCCTCACTGTTAAACTCAATACTGTTAATTTTCCTTCTTATGATTTCCTTTGTTTACATAAATATATATTTAAGTAGGGGTTTTAAGTTCTCCCCTTTTTTTTCTTTCAGTTAAAACTGTAAATATATACACATGTACAGAATCATTTTATAACTTGCTGTCCCCTCAAGCTATTTCACTAATACACAGATATAACTTACTAATAGAGAACTCAGGTGGCCTGGTGGGTAAGGTGCTGTGCTGCCAACCCAAATGGTGCAGTTCAAATCTACCAGAAAGCGCACTAGAAAAAGATGGATAGTAATCTCCTCCTCTTACAGCCTCTGAAAGCCCACTGGAGATATTATGAGCAGGTTCTGACTCTATGGCAATGAGCTTGAAGGTTTTTTCACCCATTAGTAATATTTCACAGCAGGAACATGCCATGATGCCACCATCCACCTCAGTTCATTTACCCACACCTTGACACGCAGGTGCTGCATTCACAAGCTGTTCCACGGGGAAAAGCAGAGCAGTCTTTTGCTGTAAAGATTTACAGGATCAGAAACTTGATGGAGGGTTGTGATCAGTCAGAATTGACTTAATGGCAGTGGTTTTTGTTTTTTTCTATGCACAAAAGTAAATAATATTATGATAATCATAACACGTATTAGCAAAGTATCTGAATTTAGATCTAATAAAATGCAAGATAATTCTAATATCCTCATGTTGTTATAATTTTAAACAAGCATATATTAGAATTATGAGACTGCCACTTCTTTTCCATGCTTTATTAGGTAACATAAGAAAATGTGATTCTTCTGGAGAGTAAATTTGTTAAAATCAGTAAAAACTTAAAAGAGATACACAAAAGTTGACCATGTAAATATATAGCAGAAGCACTAGAGGGCTCTACTTACCTGCTTAATTTTATGTCTTACTTAACAAGTGTTTCTGTAACAGGAATACCACAAACCTAAATTTATTCTCCCATAGTTAAGCAGGCTAGTAGTCTACATTCAGGAAACGAAAGGCTTTCTGTCTGTTGGCTCAACTTAGAAGAAAAGACTGTTTCCTTTTAACATCTGTAGGTCCAGTGTTCTTGGAGATTTCCAGTATCTTGGAAATCTTGACATTTATTTCCCCCAAAGACTAGGAGCTTCTCAGTGGAGGGATCTTAAGGTCCAAAAAATGTGCTCTACTCCCAGTTCTTCCTTTCTGCTCAGTTCTCTCCTTCCATCACTAAGATAAACAGCAATGCAGGCCACACCCCAAAAAAATTTCCTTCTATAAATCAGGGTTGAGACCTGAGTAAAAATCCTGCCTCAATAATCAGGTGGTGAGATTTAGAAAACACAAAAAGGCACACAGTTGTTGTTGTTAGATGTGGTAAGACACATACTCCTGTAAACAGATGTGAACTTGGTGCTATCCTGTGCCCTCCTCACTATCTCGGATACACTTGAGCACTCTGCTGTAATCACTGTGTCAGTTCATCTCATTGAGGGTCTTCCCCTTTTTTATTGACCTTCCACCTTTCTAAGCACAATGTCCCTTTTCAAAGATTAGTCTCTCCTAGCAACATGCCCGAAGACAGGCACAACTTTACCATCCTTGCTTCCCAGGAGCCTTCTGGCTGCACCTAAGACATACTCTTTTTACCTACTGTTGTTCAGTCCTTTTCTCCAAAACCACAATTTCAAGGTATCGCTTCTTTTGTTATTCTTATTCACTGTTCAGCAATCAGAGGAATAGCAAGTGATGGAAAACACTATGGCCTCAATCAGACACACCTTAAGTCTTCAAACTAACATCATTGCTCCTCAGTATTTCGGAGAAGTCCCTGACAACAGACTTCCTCAGTACAATGTCTCCTAATATCCTGACTGCTAATACCAAAGGTGTTGATTGCAGATCCACATAAGATGAAATAATTGGCAATTTCTCATGTTGTTGCTTATTGGTCTGGCAGTGAGGATTTTTGTCTTCTTTGATGTTGAGATGTAATCTACATTGAGGGCTGTCATCTTTGATCTTCTGCATCAAGTGTTTCAAGTACTCCTCACTTGAGACCTTTATACATCACAAAAAATTACCTATCATCATACATTAAAACCTAGCCAAACTGACATATTTTGGGGCGTGCACAACTGAACTGAGTCCACGACTTATGAGCACCTTAACCTTTAAACTAACAGCTGCTCTTTAGCACTGCGGGGGTCTTTGGCAGCTTTTCCAAATGCAACTTGTTTTGATTTCTTGACTTCTGCTGCCATGGATGTTGACTGTGAATCTAAATAAAATGAAATTGTTAACAACTTCAAGCTTTCCTCCAAGTGTCATGAAATTGCCTATTGGTCCACTGGTGAGGATTTGTTTTCTTGATGTAACCCAATCTGAATGCTGTATTCTTTGATCTTCTGAAGTGAGTCATCTTCACTTTCTACAAATAAGATTATTTGCATGACAGGGTTGGAGGAACCTTACCTGATTCTGGAAGCCACATTCTTTTTTATACAGTTGAATTTCTAAAATGATGTTCTCAGAATAAATAGGTATGGAGAAAGGATACAATCCTAACACACATCTTTCTTGATTTTAAACAATGCAGTGCTCCCTTGCACTAGTCAGACAACAGCTTCTTCATCTAGGTATAGGTTTCTCATGAGCTAAATTAAGTGTTCTGGGATTCCCTTTCTTCTCAATGTTTGACATAATTTGTTATGATCAATCAAATGCCCTTGCATAGAAAATAAGACAAAAGTAACACCTTTCTGATATCATTGTCATTCAAGATCCACCTGACATCAGCAATGATATCCCTTGTACCATGGCTTTTTCTGAATCCAGTTTGAATGTCAGTAACCTGTTGATGTACTACTGTTTGAGAATTTTTAAATACTCTTCAGAATTATTTTACTTGCATGTAACGATAGTGTTCAATGGTTTCTAGCCTGTTAAGATTACCTTCTTGGGGAACAGGAATACAGTTCCAATCAGTTGGCCAAGGAACTATCTTCCCTATTTGTTGGCAGAGAACGGTAAGCGTCTGAGTTGAGTTCCTGAAGCAACTCAATTAGCAGTCCATCATTTCCTGGGGCCTTATTCTTTGCCAATACCTTCGGTGCAGCTTTGACTTCTTCCGTTACCATTAATACTATATGGTTCTTTTTTTAAAAAAAAAT
>NW_006399762.1:23554089-23555175 GCF_000299155.1 Elephantulus edwardii
TTGAATTTGTTCTTCAGTTCTTGCAGCTTGAGAAATGCTGACCATGCTCTTCCTTTTTGGTTTTCTAAAGTCAGCTTCTTGCACACTTCATTATAGTACTTTGCTTTGTCTTCTCAAACGGCCTTTTGAAATTCCAGTTCAGCTTTTACCTCAGCATTCCTTTCCCCCCCTCCCCCTTCTTTGTGTTCCTATGTAAATTTCAGTCTCTTCCCACATCCTTTTTGGTAATTTCTCTTTCCTATCTTTGTAATGACTGCTTTCTTCCTGATATCTTTCTATATGTCTGGTTCTATCAAATCTATTTTTAATATATTTTTAAAAGTCAACTGGATACACTCAAAGTCATATTTTGGTTCTTGAGGACTTGTTTTATTTCAATTTGAAATTGCATGAGTAGTTGAAGGAATGTGCCACGGCCAGCCCTTAGTTTGGTTTTGACTACTAATAAGGTGGTTCTCAAGTCTTTTTCCAGAGATGTAGTCTATCAGGTGAAGTTCAAGTATACAACCACCATATTTTCTTAAGTATTTGCAATAAATAAATAAGCCACTGAATAAAATTCTAAATAAATAAGCCACTGTATAAAATTCTATCACTGAATCTCCAGCCTCCTTTGTCACTAAGACTGTACTTTCCAACTACCACGCCTCCTTCGTTTCCAACTTTTGCATTCCAGTCATCAATTATTATGACTTGATTGCAAATTTGATGAATTTCAGAGTGCAAAAGCTGAGAGAAATCCTTAATTTCTCCATTTTGGTCAGTGCACATATTTGAATAATGGTTGTATTAAAAGGATACAATGGTTGTAACAAACAGATTCTCACATTATTTCAAACTTTTTATGCTACTATACACTTCACAGTCTATAACTTCTATATTCCCTGGGAAGCCAAACAATTTTGAATTACTTTATTACAATATTCACTTTATTGGTCTAGAACCAAATTGTTATTGTTATGTGCCATCGAGTTGCTTGTGACTCATAGCGACCCTATGTACAACATCCCTAAACTCTGTTCTGTCTTGTGCCAATCGCACCGTCTCCGATACACCCATCCCAATTACCCCAGTCACTGAATCAAT
>NW_006399762.1:23557860-23561371 GCF_000299155.1 Elephantulus edwardii
ATCATGCTTGGGAGGGTGGAGGGACGGCGCAGTAGGGGAAGGCCCTCTATGAGGTGGATTGATTCAGTGACTGGGATAATTGGGATGGGAATGTCAGAGACAGTGTGATTGGCACAGGACAGAGCGGAGTTTAGGGCTGCTGTACATAGGGTCGCTGAGTCGCAAGCGACTCGACGGCACATAACAACAACAACATCTCAATATTCCAGTGGCCTTACATGATCCCAAAGCAAACAGAAACTCTTTTAAAAATATATTTGCATACCTTGTTCTACTGAATATTGCTTTATTGCAGATGGCAGAAAGTGTGTGGCAATCCTGTGTCAAGAAAGTCTCTGAGTGTAATTTTTTAGCAGCATGTCCTCACTTCATTGACTATGTATGATGAAGTATAAACATAATTTCTACATGCACCGGGAAGACAGAAAATTTGCAAATTGCTTTATGGCCATATTCACTTACAGGGATCTAGAAGCAAATCCACAATCTCTGAAGCATGTTGTCATGCAGAATTGAGCTACTACTCATAGCAACTCGAACAACAGATCTGAACCTTGCTCTGTCCTGCACCAGGCCCACAATCTCCCACACAGTCACTATGTCAATTCAAGTTCTTGAAGATCTTCCTTTTACTGACTATCCACCTCTCCTGTAAGTATGCTGCTTCTTTCCAAGCAATAGCTCCTCCTGACACCAAGCTCACGGTATATGAGGCCAATTTTCACCATCCCTGACTCTAAGGAGCATTCTAGCTATACTTTATTCAAGACAGATTTGTTTGTTCTTTTGGCAATCTATATTACTTTTTGCCAACACCACAATTCTAAGGCATTGCTTCTTCTGCCATCCTTATTCTTTGTCCAACTTTCAGATGGATACGAAGCAACTGAAAAGACCATCACTTAGATTACACACGTGTTAAGTCTTTAACATCCTTGCTCTTTAGCACTTTGGAAAGACTCTTGACAGATTTTCCTCAATAAATATCCTTTGATTTCTTGACTAACGACAATATCGGTTTTGACTGGATCCTATTGACAATCCTCAAGGTATGTATAAGCTGTGGGATTTTTTTAAGACTTCTTTTCCTTTTGCACTCAGTATAGAAAATAAAAAAAAATTAAACTTTTAAATATGCTTTTGTTTATATATCACAGATAATGAGGATGGCACAGGATAAGGCAGTGTTCAGCTCTTTTGTTCATAGGGTTGCTATCAATCATACCCAACTAGAATGCATCTATCATCGTAGACAAGATACTTGCCTGAAAACTACCTGCCTCAAAAGAAACTTAAGAGTCACTAGATGGAAGAAAAATGAAAAATAAGAATGCAGAAATAAAAGTTTAACAAAGCCAATGACCCGACACAAACCTAAGAACAAATTTCAAATATCGAGTGATTTGTCTTCCCTTATACTTTCCTTCCACCACTTCTATTTTAGATTGTTTTAAAATACTTTAAAAAGAAAAAAAAAACCCATTGAAATGTTATGCTATTTGCCCTTGGGACACAAGCTATCATTCATCTGGCACACCTGTGTGTGCACATATGCATAAACATAAGCACATATACACAAAAAGTAAATTATCTACTTCAAACCAAATTCTGCCAACTCCCACTGAAAACTACCATCTTTGTATTGTCTGAATTAAATACTTTGCCTCTTCCAAAGGTATAAATGCGTAACTCCTCCCTATGAAAGAGTAGTTTGCATATTATTCATTTCATTTATTTCCAGATCCTCTTATTCTGCAACTGTATTAGAGTACAATTAAAACTCAAAACACTGATATACAAGCAATATTCTATGCTATTCTTTTCAAGAATTATGCATATCAAAAACAAAACCCACTGCTTTCAAGATGATTCCAACTCATGGTGTACCTTCACTGTGGGAGATTTAAACCCTCAGTGACTAGTGGTTTTCTACTACTCTCAGTTAAGCAGCTCAACACTACAGCACCTTGTGACATAGGTAAAGCATACTAAAAAATTTAACAAAATAAAGCAGCAGCATTCTCTTTCAGGAGTAATATATGGGAGGGTGTTTAAATGTGGGGAGGCAATACATCATGATATTGCATCTAGCTTTGTTATTTCTTTAACTACTAAAAACGATACTAACCAGAGTGACCATAATCAATTTTATTCATTAATATCCATGTCCAGAAATTTGAACATGTAGTAGGCCATCAGACAAGGTGAATAACATCTTAAAGCTTTGGAGTATTTTTTTTTTAAATACAAGAACATCTAGTAAAAATTTCAGTATATCTACATTGAATGAGAAAAAGGACATGTTTCTTCAGAAATTTATTGAATTGTAGCTCACTTAAACAGACATTCCAACTTTAATAGATTTGTACTACTATTTTCCACTTAACTACTTCCTAAGAAAAATTGCTTTTATAATTCAAATATTATATAGTATTTATAATGCATTAATATAAAAAAGGGAAACATCAGGGACAAAAGTGCAACAATGAATTACTGGAAACCCTAAGTCTCTGAAGCTGCACTGCAATTCCAGAGGTACTCAGTTCAAATCTACCAGATGCTGTCTGATTTGACAGTACACACAAAAAAGAATAAACTTTTCTTTAAAAAAGTAAAAGAGAGAAACACAATAAAGGGCACCATGTTTCCTCACATAAAAAAACAGGATGTTATTTTTTAAGTACTACTTGTCAATTTTAAAAGATTAGTAACAGATGCAAACAAAGTCTTTTTTGTATTTTCAATCTACTGGATTTAAGCTTTATTTTTTCCTTTTAGCTTAAAAAGAGGTTTAGCTTAGTTTAATAAACACGGCTCTAAATAACTTAAAGGAATAAAAAGTTTTATTTTAAAAATTCAGATAGGCTTCCAAAAAAAAAAAAAAATAAAACCATAAACCACTGCTCCTGGCCAATTACCTGAGCACCCACAGAGTGCTGGCATTATACAAAACATTAAGATTTAGTTCATGCTCTTTTAGAGCAAGGTTAACAACTCCACTGCACCCATTACTGCATGATATTGACACTGTAGTTCTGTCTCAAAATGACCAGTTCTTCAAGAGTTGCTTAAGAAATAAGCAGTTCATGCAGGCTTATTACAGAAGTCCAATGGTGAAGTCTTTTGGTCCAGTTACACTTAATGTCCTCTCCCTGTTTAAGAGAAAATTAACGTTACTGAAAAATGAACAGTTAAGCCACCAATAACCATAGTCTCAAGTTTAGAATCTGTTTTAGTTCATATTAGGGAAATCTACTTATATCAAATACATCTCATATACTATATTTTTTTAGACATAACTTTCCAATAAAAATCTCACATGGTTCATATTATCAGTTCTAAAATAACCAGCTTCTATATGAAATATAATAAACAGATACAATAAGCAATAGGGTTTACAAACTTATCAACACCGAAGATAGTAA
Source organism: Elephantulus edwardii (assembly GCF_000299155.1). Classification (NCBI taxonomy): domain Eukaryota; kingdom Metazoa; phylum Chordata; class Mammalia; order Macroscelidea; family Macroscelididae; genus Elephantulus; species Elephantulus edwardii. The sequence continues at coordinate 23,561,286 of NW_006399762.1, forward strand.
TATTTTAGTCTCTAATGGACTAAATTATAATAAAAAAGAAAAAATTATAAACTCAGTGATTACTTATCTAAATTCAAATAGGCTAA
>NW_006399762.1:23561471-23575609 GCF_000299155.1 Elephantulus edwardii
ATTGGAAAATAATTAAAAAGGAGAAAGAACCAAAATTATATATAATGAAGTAATAAATTAGGCTAAAGCAAACAAAACTAATATTCCATACTCACTGGCACAGAAAAACAAGTAACAAAGAGAAAATAGTAGATAACACAAACTATAAAACTCTAAAAAGACCCTTCCCACACTTACCTCTGAAACCACCTCTTCCTCCTCTGAAGCCTCCACCTCCTCCTCTTCCACCTCTAAACCCACCTAAATAAACAGAAACATGCATTAGATCATAAACTTTCAAAGATGAATAGTCATTATAAATACCAATTCATATTTTACCTCATAGAATTTTGAAAAGGAGAGATCAATTAAAGAGCTGTATTATGAACTAGAAAAAAGCCTCTCACATTAAAATTTTAGCTTTGCTCTGGGAATACAGTAATATTTTAAGGTTGACTGTATTATAATTGATACACTAATGTCACATATTTTTAAGGTTTTTAGCCATTTTCTTATCCAAGTTTGTACTTATTGTTAGATGGTCTTAAATCAACTACCATTCACAGTGACTCTACGAACAGATCAAAATCCTATCCTATCCTGTGACATCTTCACAATCTCCACCATGCTCACGCCCATTGCTGCAGGCACCAACACATTTAGGTTCCTACTTTTCAGTCTCTATTTTTAAAATAACTTTTTTTGAAAATGTAAAGGAAAAAAGGACATACTTATATAAGGTTTTAAGAGAATTGTTAGGTGCCCACTGATTGGACCATGATGCATAGCAATCCAACACACAACAAATCTTAACCATGTCCTATCCTGTGCCACCATCATTTTTTATATACTTGAACTCACTGTTAAAGTCATTGAGTCAATCCACCTTGATGGCCTTATGTATACATTTTAAAAAAACAAATAAGAGTATGAGACTGAACATAGAATAGGAATGAGAGGCTCTCTAGTGACCAAATTCTCAAACAGATAGCCTCCAAAACGAACCTGGTGATACAATGGTTAAGTGCTCAGCTGTTATCAAAAAGATTTATTGTTTAAGCCCATCAGTGGCTCAGCAGGAGAAAAAAACAAGGCAATCTGCTCCCATAAATATTTCAGTCTACAAAACAACTATGAGATCTCCTGACCCCAGTAATAACAGCAAAGTTCAAGAGAGCAGCAAATAATGCTGGCAAGGTTGTGGAGCGATTGGAATGCTTCTTCCCTGCTGGGGAGAGTGTAAAATTGTGCAACCACTATGTAAGGCAGTATGGCACTTTCTCAAAAAGTTGGATATAGAAATACCACCTGATTGACCTAGCAATTCCACTACTAGGAATATACCCTCAAAGAAATTAGAGCTACCACCCAAACAGATATATGTACACCTATGTTTATTGCTACTTTGCTCACAATATTAAAAGAGAAATAACCAAAGTTCCCATCAACATATGAATAGATAGAAAAACTATGTTATATTCAAACAATGGAATACTACACAGCACTGAAAAACAAGAAACAAACAAGAGTGACCCTAGAGGACATCAGGCTCAGTGAAATATCTGTCACAAAAGGATAAATACTGCATAACACCACTGTTATAAAACAGGATTGACATGGTGTTTACGGGGGAGACTAAGAAAAGAGGGGATAGATAATGAACACTGCATTGGAACAGATGAAGAAAAAAACTATTTAAAAGAAATATATGATTAGGCATTACATGCATAACAACAGTCTGGAATAAAAGGTACTCGGCAAAGTAAAGTTGGGGGAGAAAAGAAACTCTAAGGATGAATGAATTTTTTTTTTTTTTTTAGCGAACTGGGATGGGGAAGGAAGGAAAATATATAACAATGAATGAATGAAAATCCAAATTTTTTGTAAACTTTTGTTAAAAATCACAATTTTTAAAAAATATATTTTAGTCTAGTAATGAGACAGTTTTATTCTGTTAATAATGGATCAATATCAAGTCATTAGCACATAGCTGTACAAGTTTCAATTCCTCCCCCTTACCACTGCTTATCATCTTGTCAATTACCCATCCTGCTATTCATAGATCACATCACCCAAAATCTGCAGTCCCACCTAGCCCATTATTTACATGCTCTAAATAATGAATATGCCAGAGCTTTGAAATACATGGATCAACATACTGAAACTAAAGCAAAAAAAAAAAAAATAATTATTGGTAATATTCTATGACATGACATCAAGAAGATATAAGTTTTTACTGTTGTTGTTGGAGAGATATAAATCAAAACAAAAAAACAACAGCAGCAAAGTTCAACAAGACAGCAAATAAATGCTGCCAAGGGTGTGGTAGCTTTACTAAGAAGAAATCAATTTAAGAATGTTTTTTCCTAAGGGGCGACACCCCCAAAATAAACCTACTCACTGAGAAAAAAAAAGTTTTTTTCTATATATAAAATCAGATGTTATCTTCATTATTCCTAAATATAAGAGGAATTAGCTGTGAATGAAATCTCATAAGACATTTTCCAAGTTAACTTACCACCTCTACCACCGCCTCTTACTCCTCCTCCACCTCTTCCTCCTCCTCTTCCTCCTCGACCTCCTCTGCCACCGCCTCTTGGGGTTCCTTTCTCACCGGGAGGTCGGGGTAAAAACCTCTGCAGTGGCAGCAGCTTAAATGGGTCTATATAAAACTGGAAGTGTAACAGCAGCAGTTAGCATGAGCACTCAGGGGACACACAAGTGTAATCGTTAAGAACCCAAATGTAAAGACTTATCAGATGGCTATGAGATGGAGCTGACGCATACCTAGCCAATGTACAGTATCTGCTTCCGTGCTAGTCTCACAATTGCTACTATGCTTTAACCTACTGTTCCAACCACGTACCAGTCACTTTAAGGGTCTTCCTCTTTCTGGTAATCCTCAACTTTCCCAAGCATGATGCCCTTTTCCTAGGACTGACTTCTGATACTATGTCCAAAGTAGGAAAGGTAAAGTCTTTATTATCCTTGCTTCTAAGGACCAACTCCATTACACTTCTTCTAAAATGAAAAATTGCTTTTTGGTAGCACATAGTATATACCTTATTCAATACTATCATTCAATGGCATCAATTTTTTTAATTACTGTGCAGCTTTTGTGTGCATATGAAACAACTGAAAATAACATGGTATAGGTCTGGCATATTCTGGCCCTTGAAGTGATATCCTTGCTCTTCAACATCTTATAGAGGTCCTTTGCAGCATATCTGCCCATTGCAATGCAGTTTAATTCCTGGCTACTGCTTTCATAAACAGATTATGGAGCCAAGTAAAATAAAATTCTTGACAACTTCTTTTTTCCATCTGTCATAATGTCACCTATTAGTCCAATTGTAAAGATTTTTGTTTTAAAATGAAATGTAATCCATACTAAAGGCTATATAACTATAGTCTTTGATCTTCACTAGTAAGGACTTAAAGTTTTCTTTGCTTTCAACAAGCAAGGTGTATCTCATCTGTGTACCGAAGACTATTAATGAGTCTTTCTCCAATGCTGATACCATGTCCGTCTTCATTGAGTCTAGCTTCTTGGATCATTTTCTCAGTATATAAACTGATTAAATATGATGAAAGCATACAATTCTGATGCACTTTTTACTGACTGTAAATTCCTTGTTTTGGTCTACATAAGGATTCAAAATGTACATGATTAAGCGCTTTGACATTCTCACCTTTATAATGTTACCCATAAGTTATTATTATCTACCATGATGAATGCCCATAGTAAGTAAAACAAGGTAAACATCTTTCTGGTATTCTCCACGCTTAACTAAAATTGACCTAACATTGGCAAATTATCTCTTGTTCCATATCCTCTTCTGAATCTGCCTTGAATCCTGATAGATCCCTTTTGATGTAACCTAGTGGAGAAGTGGTTAAGGATTTTGCTATTAACGGAAAGGCTGACAATTCAAACTCACCATCCACTCTACAAGAGGAAGATGAAGCATTGTTCATCGTAAAAATGAACCAAAAATCCCCATCAAACCCACTAAGTCAGTTCCAAATCACAGCATACCTACACTGTGTTTCCAAGGCTGTAAATACTTAAAGGAGACTGTCCTCTTCCTCTCGTGAAATGGCTGGTATACCGAAAACGCCAAGCTTTTCGTTAGCTAGCCCAATACATCATACACCTTGGAATTCCCACAGTGCAGTTCTGCTCTGTTTACAGGATCTCTCAGAGTCAAAATCGATTGAAAGGCAAATCAGGTTCAGTTCTACATCTTATGTAATTAATTTTTCATCCGACATTATTAATTCTGGCCCAAAGTATCTTCATTTATTCCAGAACTGTTCTAGTAGTTCATATCCTTGTCAGGGTGTTCATTTCCACCATAGTAGTTTTCTCTCAAAGACAAATTAATTTATCTAGTTTTTAAAACCTGAAGGGACGCCTTCAGCATAGTCTACAGTGTGCTGTGTTGCTAACTAAAGATCAAGAACTCTGAAGTTTTAATAGACCAAGGAAAAAAGATGGGTGGACTTGGAAACCCAATGGAGTTAGGCTGTAAGGAGCCAGAAATGACTCCACGACCATTGAGTTTGATTCAAATAAAAATAAACTTTAATATACAACAAGTTTTAAGAATCACTCCTAGTCAACTTCCTGGTTTATACTTTTATCTCTTCAGGGAAACTAATAAATACATTGAGTTTGATCCCAGTGGAAACATTCTCACAGAATCTGTGTTTCTCCTTCAAACTTAGAATGTCCATTCAAGATTTTTTAAATAAGGTTTTTGGATGGTAACTGACTATCCAAGGTTTTTTTAAACAAGTATTTCGTAAGTAAGAGTATTTCATAAAAACTCTCTTCTTGTTGTTATATACCATCAAGTTGGAACCATATCGTAGCTAACCCTCCTGCACACTTTCAATGGCAGGCTAATGGGAGAAGCAGCTGATGGATTTGAACTTTTACGTTAGCGGTGCAGCTCCTTACCACTTGGCTACCAGAGCTCCCTAAAAAACATTCCAGACTCACAGAATTTGCCAGCCTGAGTAGTAATACTTTTTTAAAATCTTGAATCAAATAGATTTCTTCAAAACCTAAATATGTGAAGTATAAAACATCTTTAAGAGCTTTCCTAATCACTCACATAAACTGGGAGGTTTCAAGTGCCCCAGCAAGTACTGTCAGAAAGTTGGTCATCCACTTTTAAAATCAAGGATCACAAGTATCATAAGTGTGACTCACCTTCTGTAGCTTTTTAAAGGACGATGCCTTCATGTTTTCTGACAATTTAACTGAAAAATACTATTAACTGTATTAAGGAATAAACAATAAGATCAAAGACAGTATCAAGTCTTCTACATGAACATTTAATCCTGAAAACAAGAGTATAACATATAAAAACTGTAATGTAAAAATGTACAACCAGATCTACGCCTAAGGCCCTGGGGCCTCTTAAGTTCCACTGATGGAAAACTTTGTCTCTTCCTGGACTTTCATTTAAGCGCAATAGGAAGGAGAAATGGGGAGGGAAAAGAGCGCCACAACTGCTCCTTCGAGCTGTGACAGTTTGTACCTTCCACACCACTAAATAATTCACACACATGGGCCCCTTTCTCTGTAATATGTTTACTCTTATGTGCTTGGGTTGTAGCATTACCTGACATTAAAGGAAAGATTTGGAAAGATAAAAAAGAAAGTGTAAGTAATTTGCTGGAATACCAAAAGAAACTGCAAAAACCAAAATTCTCTCATACTATTGCAGTAGTGTCATCATATCCAAGAAAAAAAAAATATCAATCCTATGGCACTTAATTAGAATGTGCTAGAACTTTCTCCCCTCAAAACAAGTCACTCTTCTAATATACAGATGTATTTCTTTTCCTTCATAGCTCTCCTGTATGATAAAACTTGTAATAGTAATTACTCTCTCCAATAATTAAACAAAAAGACAGCAAGTTTAATTACTCCCAATACTAATCACTTCAGGAAAAGAGCAAAAAGTAACTTTTTAATGTGATTACCACATCTTCCAATTAAAAAGGATACAAAATCTCTAAGTTGTCCAAATATTTCATCCACTTTTCCAATTTGTTCTTTGTTTTCCAAATAAACAGGAGCATTGAAGTAAGGCACTTTGTTTTCTTCAGTAACACATTTACAAATGAGGTCATCTTCACAGGGGTGCATGAATTCTCCTAACACTGAGATAAGACAAGAAAAGATTATTATGTAAAGCTATTTCAAATCAAAATGTATTACCTTCTTTAAAAAACTTTCTCCTTGGCTTATTGGGAGGTTATTCTATCTGTTGATGACCTAAGCCAGAAGGCACTAAGAGAGTATACTCTGGAATCAGACTTCCTGGTTAGTGTACCAACTCTACAAAGTACTAGCTATGTTACCGGAGATAAACTAATCATTCATTAGTGGCTTCATCTTTAACATTATAACAGCACTCCTACCTAACATATAAGGATTAAGAGTTAAGTGCTTCCTTTTTTATAACTGCTTCCCTCTTCTTTCTTCTCAGTCCCCAGGAATTCTCCACTGTCTCTCTTTCCTCCTCTCTAAAAACATGCCTCTTCTTATTACTCCCAATGACTCTTCAGTTTTTTTTAAGAATGTCTGGAATTCAAGTAACTACGTTTATTTCTGACTGACTGTAATCATTCACACTCCTAACAAAGTAAGTTCTATATTCCTTTGCAGTTCACCTAATGGAACTGTGAACCTTTCATTTCTGTGCACGTTAATTTGCTCAACTGTACTCATTTTACTGCCTCTGACATCTCCTTCCCACTCAATCCTTTCTATTTATCTTACTATTGTCAATTCAGATCCTCAAAGCCTCCAGCATGGGCTATTCCTCTAGTAAGTTCCCTCTTCAACTTATCTTGCATATTGACCCAAATCACAAACATTCTCTGTTAAAAACTGTTCATTCTGTCCATGTTCAGATCTGTCTCACTTTCTATGACCTCCATAATAATAACAACTCCAAAAAAACTGCTCTGAAAAGACTTAGTAATAGCCAAGGAGCTCTGGTGACACTGTAGAATATCACATTGCTAACTTTAAGTTGGTACACACCTGTAACAATTCAAATCCACCTTATACTCAAGAGAGAAAAGATGAGCGATCGTCTCCTCCGTAACTTATAGCCTAAAAAAAAAAACCCAACCCAATCAAACAACCCACCAGAGGCTAGGAGTCAGTTCTGACTCAAAGGCAAGGAGTTCAATTTGAATATTGTAACAAGAACTCAAACAGTACTACATAAAACCCAAAAAGACCTAAATAAATGGGGGGAGAGGGGTACCATACTATGCTCATGGATTGGAAGACTTACTTGTGAAAATGGCATCTCTACCAAAAGCAATCCCTATCCAGATCCCATCAGCACTTTTTTTAAAGAGACGGAAAAATTTACAACCAACTTAGTATGGAAAGGAAAGAGAAGCTGAATAAACATAGTAATAGTGAAGAAGACAATGAAAGAAAAGTAGCCTAACACACCCTGATTTCAAAATCTACTATAGTCACAGTAATTAATAAAACAGCTTGGAAGTGGTAGAGTCAGATACACAGACCACTGGAACAGAATTTAAAATCCAGAAAGAAATCTACCCACCAATAACGGATCTTTGACAAAAATGAAATCCATTCAGTGGGGTTAACAATGGCCTCTGTGACAAATGGTGCTGGCAAAACTGGGTATCTGCTCTGCTTTCAGAAAATGCTTTGAATGGTTGACTCTGGAGAACATTATGCTGAGTGAAACATCCCAGTCACAAAAGGACAAATATTACATGATGCCGCTGTTGTAGAATGGGACTGTCCTTGGGGTTGGGGAGAGACTGAGTAAGATGGGTTCAATAATGTATACTGCACTGAAACAGAGGAGGGAGAAAACTGTTTAAAAGAGATATATAACTAGGTATTTCTGTCATCACAGGAGTCTAGAGCGAGGGCTACATGGTGGAGGAGACCTGGGGGAGGGTTTGTAAAACAATGAAAGAATCTTTTCTTTTACTTTTCCATAATTTTTGGACTCATGTACTTATAACTTGTTAGTCAAATTTGTGTCTTCTAGGTTGCAACACCCCCATGATACATCTTCAAGGATATGAACATGTACGGCCAAGCACAATCAATAAGAGTGCATCTAAATTCCAAAATCAATCTCCATAATAGTCTATGTGTTTCCTACTGCCAAAGGGGCCCTTTAGAGTAGTGAGAGAAGATCTTCACCCTGAAACCCACAGCGTCCCTTTTCAGCAGGAAGTAGCTAAGAGAATACGCCATCCCCTTTCCCTTATGACTCAGGGTGAAGTCTCTCTCAGGGAGGAGTGATAGGGAATGGCAAAGGACACACTGACAAAGAAGATTAATCAGAACTGGCTTTGACAAGCACTGTGGCATTTGGACAAGAACAAACTGGGAGGAGGGTAGAGAGAATAGTGCAACAATGAATGAGTGGAAGCCCAAAATCTCTGTAAATGTTTATGAAAATTAATAAAATATAATGATAAAAAAAAAAAGAAAATGCTTTGAGACTCATCTTGCATTTTATAAAAAAAAAACTAACCAGGATGGGTCAAAGAGCTAGGCATAAAACCTAAAATATAATCAATGGTATAAACAGACTATCAAATAAAACTCAAAATGCAGTCAGTAAAGGATAAATAAGATGACTAAAATCTCCCAAAAATTATTTACATGTATCAAGACTTCTCCAAGAGTATAAAGACTGGATAGGCTGGAAAAAAATTTTTTACAATGACACATCTGACAATGGTCTCATATTAAAAAATTATAAAAACCTCAACAAGACAAAATCAGTTACAAAAAGGAAAGAGGAGGGACAGGAATAGATCATAAGATGTGGTCAACATTCAGGTGGGCAACAAACACATGGAGAAATGCTTAATGTCGTTAGTCTGGGAGATGTAAATTAAAATAACAAGTTATCATCTCTGTCAGCAAAACCTGAGTTGAACAAAACAAAGGCAGTTGAGGGTATGGCTGGAACTCTCATACACTGCTGATAGAAATATAAATGATGCAACCACTACAGAAAGCAGACTGGAGCTTCCTTAGAAAGTATCACTTGATGCAGCAATTCTAATGCTAAATTCATCTGTCTCCTTCAAATAATGATGTAGAAAAAAATTAAATCTACTCTAATTAGATCATTCATTTGATTCATTCCCTTTCCTGTAGTCCCCTCCTCAGCCTAACTTTTTAATTATTGCTCCTTTATTAGAAAACGAAAGCATGGATTTTGGATCTCACATCCTATCTCTTACTGTTCACTTATTTAGGACTCTATCAAACACAACTGAATCCATTTCCTTATCTGTAAAAAAGTCTCAAGGTCATCTATTAGTCTTCCTCTCTGTTTGAGATCAAGTTCCACTTCACTTTCTTGTTCTACCTACATGTCACAATATGACTGTAGGTCTGTTAACATCAAAATACACTGAGATCTGCCTCCCCAGTCAAGCAACAATCTTCCATTCAATAACAGATGCTTGTTCTACCTTTCAGCACCTGACTGCCAAGCCAAACTTGCCAGGTAACAACCCAAGCTTCAATCCCCAGGAAGCCTCGTTTGAAGCGGACATACAAACCACACGTTCTGGGGGTCCTTGGTCTTGAAATTTGTTAAAGCCTCCACGGCCACCCCCGCGTCCAAATCCACCTCTGCCGCCGCCACCGCCACCGCCACCGCCGCCTCGGAAATTGCCGCCGCCGCCTCCACCTCGGAAATGGTTATTGCTGCCGCCACGACTGAAGCTGCCGCCGCCGCCACCCCGATTAAAGCCTCCACGACCTCCGCCTCGGAAAGACATGCTCTCTCCCACCTGAAAAGAAAAATAGTATGTTCCCTCAGGTCACTGTGGCTTCTTTTTGCAATGCCCGACTCCGATCCTTCATCAGAAAATCTAACAGGAAATAATGTGTGAACCAGCGAAGTAAGGAGACGCACCTTTCCACGGCCCTCTGGGTGGAGAATCACTCACCAGCCTCGTCTCCCAGGGTTAGTATTTCTTCCCGTTGCAGACAGCACCGTTTTGACGCCACATTCCCTCCTTCTTCCCTCCCTCCTGGAACAGGGTTCTGCATCCAGAACGCTCAAATCCTAAGCCTTTCAAGACCTACTTACCAGAGCCACGTGCACCTCTGCCTGGACCGTAGAAGCACACCCACTAGCGAAGTACTTCCGCCGCCTGAGAGCCTGCTCGGCCACCGTACCCCGCGCGGGGCGTTATGGAGGGAAATCCTTTACCGGAATCTGAAATAACCGCGCAGCAATTTAAAAGGCACAGTCACCAGGATACTAGGGAACGACAATACGTTTCTAAAATAAGCTTCATCACTGGAAAAGCAGTAATGCTATAAAACCCCAAACACATTTACGACAGTGACGTGATAATGCCTGCCGTCAAGCAAAGGAAATGACGTAAGCACAGCGTGCCTTTCCTGATGACGTTAGGAAGTGGGACGGCTTTGTTGCCCTTGGAGATGCCTGGCGTTAGTGGTCCAATTTTTTTTCTAAACAACTTTTTTTATTAAAGCACAACCTCTCCAGCGAGCAGTTCTACTGATCGCGATCTAGAACTCCAACAGCTGTAACTTAATCAGCAACCGCAGTTCCTTGCCAACTCTGCTCTGACAACGTCCCACGAAGGCTCTGAGGAGCTCGCATCCCTCTCCACCCATAAGTGGACCTGGCTTTTAGGAACTTGGCCTGTGGTTTGGCTGTTCTGTATTTTTTGAACCTTGTTTTCTCCCCCTACCGCGTTGGTCAATTTTTTTTTTTTTTTACAGCCGTGTCCCTTACTGTATATTGCCTTACGCTTATGTTGTGTTGTTTGCCGTGGAGTCGAAACCCGAGCTGACCTTCCAGCTAGTTTCCAGAAGCACTAAAGCTCACGGGAAGAGATTGCCCTACCTCCCAAGAATGCAGCTGGTGGATTTGAACCTTTAGGATTTCAGTGCAGCTTCTTACACTGGGCCTCTCTGCATCTCAGAGGAACTGCGCTGGCATCTCTATTTCTAGTGCCCATCAGCTGTTGGCTCCCTGACAGGTCACGCGGATCTCTTGTGAGAAAGAAACTTCTAATGTATTCATAACTCGCTGCTTTCTTTCCAGAGTTGTATTGGTGCAAGAAAGTTATGGAGATTGAAGTCCTGGATGATGCTATAAAAATGGTCAACCTTTTGAAACCAAGACCAATTCAAGTGATCTGCTAAGACACAGTATTTAGGTAGACAACATGAATCTATCCTGAATAAATGATACGCTAAGTCACAACATTTAGGAAGGTTTCTGTTGGTTTTGTCCACACAGCATTTAAAACAATGTTTAAACACCAGAGTGACCTGATCTTGCCTTTTGTTTGGTATAAATATTTTGTTCAGTTCCCCATAGCTTAAAAATCTAATGAGTGCTGCCTCATCACCTTTGTTGTTGAAATCTTTTCAGTGCCATGTCTCTTGTCATGAATTCTACAAATACTGCAATTTCTCATACATACCTTGTGCTAATATCTTACTCTCATTTTACATGCAGGAAACTGCGAGATTCTTAAAAGTTGTATGGCTATTCTTCCCACCCACCCCATCCCAATCAACATGTTCAGGTAGCAAATAACTTGCTCCCTGGACCATGCTAAAAAGCTCTGCTGGCTTAGTCAGTAGGGAATTTAGCTGCTACTCTAGAGGTCACACATTTCTGGTGGTTCAAATCCACCCGTCATTCCTTGGGAGAAAGAGGAGCCATCTCCTTCCATGAAAACCTGCCAGAGGACCAGCTATGAGTTGGTTCTGATTCAATGGCAATGAGTTTGATTTCAAGTTTCAGGATCATGATACTCAAAGTGACTTTTTAAATAAACCATATACTGTTTTAAGGTTCTACAGTCCATATAAAATAATCTACTTCTTAACATAACTTGCAGTTAAATGTCTTTTCAATTTTTCTGGAGCAGAACTGCATTTATAATTTGATTCTTCATTACTGTAGCAGAGCTACCTAGGCCTAGAATCCCCTCGTATCTCCCATTTCATTTCCAAACAACACCACAATCAGTCATGTTTGTAAGACAGTATGGTAAAGTTAAACCAAGCAAGTTGCACAAAGGAATCACATACATATGAAGCGTAAGATAACGTAATTAACTTTTAACCCATAAGCTCCCAGTTTGCAACTTTAGAAAAGCAGCAAGGAGGATTTAAAGTCATGGAGCATAGAGCTTCCTTTGGAATGAAAATGTATTCTGATTTTCTACATCAGAAGATCTTACTTGCTTTAAGTTGGTAATGGAAAGAGGAAGCTAACCAACTGCCACTTAACTCAGTTTAGACTTGAAGCAACCCTATGGGGCGGAGGAAAGAACTCTCCACAGGCTTTCTTAGGTTGTAAATCTTTATGGAAGCTGATTATCTCATCTTTCTTCTGTGGAATAACTGAAAAGTCTTAACTACTGACCATTTGATGGTCAGTAAGTGCAGTCGAGTTAGAACCAACTCATGCATGACTCTCCAGTGGATTTTCAGAGAATATAAATCACATATGAGGAGATTGCCTATCTTTTCCGATTTGGCCACCAGAGTTCCCTGACTTGTTGGTTAGCAACCAAATTCTTTAAATATTGCAGCAACAGGATTCTATGGAGGGAAGAGTTAGGAGAGTTGATTTGGAAAGGAGAAGCTGATATCATCAAGCTACCACTCTCTCAGTGCAATTCAGCACTCACCAGTTGTCAACAGCCTCCTCCCTCCAGCAACAAAAACAGAATGGACCCAATTAAATGAACATAGTCACATATACTGAACTAGGAAAATCAGCAGTTAGAGACCTCTCCAAATTATTGAGGAGTAATAATGTTATTTTGAGGACTAAGATGCATCTGATTCAGGTCATAGTCTTTTTGAACACTTGGTGTGCATCTGAGAGCTGGAAAGGATGACAGAAGAATTGATGACTTTGAGCTGTGGTGTTGAAGAAGAGCACTGGGGACGACCAAGAGAAGGAACAGATATGTCTTGGGGAGGGTGCATTTGGAGTTCTCTATGGAGGCAAGAATGATGAGGCTTCATCTCACATACTTTGGGTGTATTGCTAGGAGGGGCTATTCCTTGGAGAGGGACATGATGCTGGGAAGGGTGGAGGGTCAGCAAAGGATAGGAAGACCCTCATCAGGTGTATTGGTATCTTGACAGCTGCAATGGGACTCTTGTGTGCCAGAAAGTGTGAAGATGGCACAGGATAGAACAGGGTTCAGATCTTTTGTTCATAGCGTCGCTATGAGTTGTACTTGATTTGACAACACAGTAACAGTCACTCCTACACAGTACTGCCATATAGATGAATGGCCTCTCACAACATTGTTAAGAGCTCCTTGATCACTATTCATCACTGCCAGGGCTGATGTTGCATGGAGAATTAATTTAAGCTTTTTAAAAAGACCTCCCATTTTCTCTGGAACCTCTACTAACCACTCACAGAATCCCTACATAAGACAGTTTACATTATACTGAGGATCACAAGCACTTTGACACACAACATTGTTATTCCATTAAGATTGTGTTTGCCAACAAATGATTGAGAAAGATGGTCAAAGAAACAAAAGAGAGGAATAAATGGAGTTTAAGTACAGCCTGCTTTTGAGATCCAAATCTAAGAAGACACATCCAGCTATGTTTCTGAAGAGTTGAGAAATAGAATTAAAATACTAGGTACACAGTGGAATAGACATGGGGGGAGGGATTGCATAACAATGAAAGAGTTTTACTTTTCAAGAGAAGAGTGAATTGGGGGAGGGAGTGGGCAGTGAGAAAAGTGCAACAGTGAATGACTGGAAACCCTAAGTCTGTAAATTTTCATTAAAATGAATAAAAAATACTAGGTACAAATATATCGCAAAGAACAGCTGTTAGACGTATTGGTGCAAGAAACTTGTTGTTGTTGTTATGTGCCGTCGAGTCGCTTGTGACTCATAGCGACCCTATATACAACAGCCCTAAAATCTGCTCTGTCCTGTGCCAATCACACTGTCTCTGACACTCCCATCCCAATTATTCCAGTCATTGAATCAATCCACCTCATAGAGGGCCTATCCCTCCTGCGCTGTCCCTCCACCCTCCCAAGCATGATGTCCTTCTCCAAGGA
>NW_006399762.1:23577459-23596554 GCF_000299155.1 Elephantulus edwardii
TTTTGAACCGTGAAGTGTTTTCTTGCTCTGTTCTGACGACTGCCTCCTAGTCCAAATATAGGTTTCACATAAGCACGATTCCTATGTACAATAGAACACACTTAGACTAGCAGATAGGACAAGTGAAGTGGAGCCATCAAGGATGGAAACACAAAGGTGGAATAGTGGTAAGAACACACTAGTGATTGGAACATGGAATGTGAGAATTATGAATGTAGGAAAATTAGAAAGGAAGAAATGGAATGAATTAATATTGACTCTAGGAACATACTCCAAGGAAATTAGAACTGAGACACAGAGATTTATACACCTATGCTCATAGCAGTGTTTTCACCATCACAAGAACATGAAAACAGCACAAATGTCCAATTACAACTGAATGGATTGAGAAATTGTGCTACATTCACACAATGTAATACTATGCATACTCAGGAGCAATGATTTTGAAAAATACTACATAACTTGGGAGAGGCTAGAGAGCATTTTGCTGAGTGAACTAACACAGTCTCGTAAGGATGAACACTGCATAAGACCATTATTGTAAAAATAAAAGGCTGGCTGGTAAAACATATACAGGAACTCAAGGAAGGGGGCGTGAAAGGATGAGAATAGGTAGGGGTGAAACCACAGTGTTGCACAGTTTGGTAGTCGGGGGAGGGGAGGGGATTAAATGGGAAGGATCCAGATGAAAAGACAGGGTAATGAGGGGCAAGGTCCAATGGTGATTGATTTTATAAAACATAATGTATGAGATAATCCAGCTTCAATATGGGCAAAAGACATGGAAAGAATTTTCACAGAATTTGAATGGCAAATAGACACATGAAGAAATGCTCCAAATCACTGGTAGTAAGAGAAATGCAATTCCAAACCACAATGAGGTACCATCTCACTCCAGTAATAGTGACAAAGTTTAACAAAGCAGCAAGTAATAGATGTTGGAGAGGATGTGGCGAGAAAGGAACTCATATACATTGTTGGTGGGATTGTAAAATGGTACAACAACTCGGGAAGGCAGTTTGGCACTTCCTCAAAAAGTTGAACATAGAAATTCCAAATGATCCAGTTAGTCCACTACATGAAATATACCCTGAGAAAATTAGAACTGACACACAAACTGAGACTAGTACAACAATGTTCATAGTAGCATTATTCATCATCACAAGAACGTGGAAACAGCCCAAATGTCCAATCACAAACAAATGGATTGAGAAATTATGGTACCTTCACACAATGGAATACTACACAGTATGCAGGAGCAATCATTTCATAAATTATTACCTACTTGGGAGGGACTGGAGAGCATTATGTTGAGTTAAATAACTCAGACCCACAAGGACAAAGATTGTATAAAACCATTATTGTGGAATGTATATAAGGATCCAAAGGGGAGGGGGAGTAGAGGCAGAATGATGAGGATGTGCAGGGGAAGAGGGAGATTAATAATAGAGTAGTAAAGTTTGATGGGGGGGGGTGAGGGAAATTGGAAGAATCTGTTCTGGAAAACAATGTATTTGAATTTTGTAAAGAAACTAGTATAGTAAAAATAATATATGTGAAACACAATGTGAATGAAGATAGTGTGATACACAATGTATATAAACTTTGTAAGCAAACTAATTTTTAAAAATAATGTTAAAAAAATTCAACAATCCAGGAATTGATGGAATATGGGTTGACATATTTTAGCAAATAAATGCTGCCATGGAAGCAGTCACCAGGTTATGCCAAGGAATCTGGAGGACAACTACGTGGCCATCAGAGTGGAAGAGATATATATTTATTTCCTTTTTTTTTTAAGTGACCAGATAGATGTGGAAATTATCAAACAAAATCACCAGTCTCACATGTAAGCAAGATCCTGCTGAAGATTATCATCTAGAAATGAGTGGAACAATACAACCGAGAACTGCCAAATATGCAAGCTGGGTTTAGAAGAGGCTGTGACTAGACACATCATAGCTAACATTGGATGAATCGTAGCCCAAAACAGAGGGTAATAGAAGAATGTCTAACTGTGTTCCACTGATTATGCAAAGGCATTTGACTGTGTGGATCATAAGAAACTCTAATCTTGAGAACATTGTGAATCCCAGACCACTTAATTGTGGTCAAGTGAAGCCTATAATTGGACCAGGAAGCAGTAATCAGAACAGAGCAGGGAAACACAACATGGTTCAGGATCAGAAAATGTGTGCAACAAGAATGTATCCTATCTCCATACTTTTCCAATCTATGCAGAACAGATCATTTGGGAGGCTAAAGTTTTATGAGAAGGAATGTGGCATCAGTATTGGAGGAAGACTCATCAACAATATGAATCATGCAGATAACACAACCTTGCTTGGTGAAACAGAGGAGGACATGAGACATACACTGCAGAAGATCAGAGACTGTAGTCTTCAGTATTGATTGAAGTTCAATATCAAAACAAAAATCCTCACCACTGGGCCAATTTGTAGCTACATGATAAATGGAGAAGAGATTGAGACTGTTAGCAGCTTCAGCTTGCTTGGTTCCATAATTAACACTACTGAAATCAGCAGTCAGGAAATCAAAAGACAAAATGAATTGGGAAAGTCTGCTGTCAGGGATCTCTCTAGAGTGCTGAAGAGCAACAAAGTCAGTCTGGAGACTAAGGTGCTCCTGATGCAGGCCAATATCTTTGCAATTACTTGCTATGCATCAGGAGAGCTGGACTATTACGAAGGATGATAGAAGAAAAATTGATGATTTTGAGTTGTGGCGCTGGTGAAGTGTGTTGAACATGCTATGGACTGCCAGGAGAATAAACAGGTCCATCCTAGAGAAGGTAATACCAAGATGCTCCCTGGAGACAAGGATTTTGAAGCTCAGTCTCACATACTTTGGTCACATGGCCAGGATAGACCAGTCCTTGGAGAATAACATCATGCTTGGAAAGGTGGAGGAGGGACAGTACAAGAGAGGAAGACTCCAGATAAGATGGATTGACTCAGTGACTAGAGAAGTGAGATTGGGTCTGTCAGAGATGATGAGATTGGCTCAGGATAGGGCAAGTTTCAGAGCTGTTGTACACAGGGTCACGATGCGTCGCAGGCAACTCAATGGCACATAGTAACAGCATCACGTAGTTGCCTGTTGGCCCAGTGGTGAGAATTTTTGTTTTCTCAATATTGAGATGTAATTCATATTAAAGGCTGAAGTCTTTGACCTTCTGGAGCAAGCATTTCAAGACCTCCTCAGTTTCAGCAAGCAATGTGTCATTTGCATAATGCAGGCTGTTCATGAGTCTTCCTCCAATTCCGATGCCAAATTCTTCTTCATAAAGGCCAGTCTCTCAAATGATCTGTTTAACAAACAGATTGAAAACAGTATGGAGAAATGATGCATTCCTAACACATTCCTTTCTTGATTTTGAAACATGCTTTCTATTATTTTTATTATGAAAATTTCCAAGCATAAGCAAAGTTGAGATAGCAATATTATGAACCTCCATGCCCCTACACCTCAGCTTTAACAATGGCCAACGTTTTGCAAATCTTGTTTCATCTATCTTTTATCTTTATGTTTCTTGGTAGTATTTTATACAAAGCTACAGATACTATTTTGTTCATAAATTTTTAAAAGTCCTTTCCCGGCATAAAGACAATACTATGATAGTTGTTGTTTTGTACCGTTGAGTCAGAACTGATCCATAGCTGATCCTTCAGCAGGTTTTCAGCAGCAGTTAATCACACAGGAATTCATTAATGTAAGCTAGTTACATTGTATGCAGAATTTTCCCTAACAATTTTTAAAATATATATTAATGGTTTGATCAGCTGAGGATCCAACAAAATCAATGTGTCAACCAATGTACTTGATCGAGACTTGTGTCTTCTATGTGTTTTTTTTTTTTTTTTGGTAGTCTAGTCTGTAGGAAGTTGTGCTGCTAACCCCAAAGTGATGCGTCTGTTAGTTGGAATCCATCAGCAACTCCGCAGGAGAAAAATGGATAGTATCCTTGCTTGCCATCTACAGCCTCAGAAAACCCACTGAGGGATGCATTTTCTGTGAGTTGATTCTGACTCTGCTGGCAATGAGCTTTGAGTTATTCTTTTCCAGTTATTCCTCCATATATTTTATGGCATTTATATGTAAAAGAAAATGAGTCTTCTCATAAAATTTTTCCCTTACTGCAATATCCTAGTGGTACAGGTCATGTTCTTCTATCTTATGTTTTCTGTAAACTAGTAATTAACAGCATGGATCCACAATTAACAATCTTGGTACCAGCAGTCAGGAAATAAGGAGACACATAGCACTGGGAAAATCTGCAGTTAGGGATCTCTCCAAATTCTTGAGGAGTAATGACGTCAATTTGAGGGCTAAGGTGTGTCTGATTCAAGTCATAGTCTGTCCAATCACTTTCTATGCTTTTGAGAACTGGACAATGACTAAGGATGACAGAAGAATTGATGCCTCTGAGCTGTGGTGTTGGAGAAGAGCACTCAACATCTCATGAATGGTCAAAAGAATAAACAGATATGTCTTGGAGAGGGTACAGCTGAAGTGCTCTTTGGAGGCAAGAATGATGACGATTTGCCTTACATACTTTGGGCATGTTGCTAGGAGGTGCTATTCCTTGGGGAAAGAAATGATGCTGGGAAGGGTGGAGGATCAGCAAAGGATAGGAAGACCCTCAATAAGGTGGATTGACATGGTGACTGCCACAATGGGCTCTTGTGTGACAGGAAGTATGGGATGGCACAGGATAGAACAGGGTTCAGGTATTTTGTTCATGGGTTCGCTATGAGTCTTATTCAACTTGACAGCACCTAACAACAACAACAACAACTAGACCAGAAGACTTACTTATATTTTAGTCCTTTCATTTTTCTACAAGATAATTTTCTTGTATATGTTTTATAATGTAAACCTCTTTACACTTGAGAAGGTTTACTATCAAATTGTCTGTCTTTTGATGACATTAAGCTTGCTTGGTGTTCCTTTCTTAATCCATCTTTAGAAAGCTCTCCACAAGCTTGTCAACTAATGATTTTAGCAACTACTGAGAATCATCGCTTAGTTCATTAGCTTATAAGGAGTTGCAAAATGGTTGCTACTGTATTGATTCTATCATTATTATCTAGAATTAACTAGAATAAAAAATTTCCCCCTTGTTACTCTATTTTTATTTCAATTTTTTGCTACCACTGATCTTTTTTTAAATACCCAAATAATCCTGTCCTTGCCCTATGGGACCTTCTCTAAATTAGGTTCTACTTCTTTTAATAGGGAACTCGGGTGGCCTAGTGGCAAGTTGCTGGACTGCAGTCCCAAAGACATGTGGTTCAAATTCACCACCAGCTCCATGGGAGAAGACTGGGTCATCTTCCCCCAGGCGATTAACTTCCTCTGACAACCTGCTGGAGGGTCAGCCACAGGCTGGTTTCAGCTCTGTGGTACACAACATCTTTTAATACCGTACGCTGACCTGTGACGGCTCCCTTGCTTTCTGGCACAAGGTGTCTCTAACTTAACGCCTTCTTTTCCTTCCCGAGACCTGAAATCGCTTTATATCCAAGGGCCTTCCTTGGTTTATTACTTTGGGAAAGCTATTTCGCATAATCTGGGCACTAGGGGGTGCTTTTGCTCCTGAAATGACACGACTGTTTATGTCTTTGTGGACAGAGCTGGGAGGTACACATTTTAAGAAAAGGGGGAGAATATGTATATATTGTTGTTGTTGTTGTGCGCCGTCAAGTTGCCTGCAACTCATAGCAACCCTATGCCCAATAGCTCTGAATCCTGTCCTATCCTGAACTTATCTCACTGTCTCGAACACACCTGCCCCTAATACCGAAGTCACTGTGTCTCTTTCCCTTTTCTAGCATAAAGTCTCCAAGGATTGGTCACTCTTGGCAACATGTCTAAAGTATGTGAGACAGACCTTCAAAATCCTTGCCTCCAGAGAACAACCTGATTTCACCCTTTACAGGGTAGACTTGTTTGTTCTCTTGACAGTCCATGCCTCAACACTCTTCTCCAGAACCACAATTCAAAGACATCTTCCTTCTTCTGCCATGTTTATTCATTGAACAATGCAGTGTTTTCTTGTTCTGATCTGTTAACTGCCTTCCAGTTGAAGTACAGGTTTCACAATGGTGATGAAGGAGGTAGTTCAAGCTGCTATGAAGGAATTGACAAAAAAGAAGGCCCCAAGAATTGATAGAATACTAATTGACATATTTCAGCAAACAGATGAAGCCTTGGAAGTGCTCACCAAGTTGTGCCAAGAAATCTTTAGAATGGCTGTCTACCTGACTGGAAGAGAACCATATTTGATTGTGTTTTTTTGAGGAACCTATACTTGGAGGTTTTTGGAAGATCTATCAACAATCTGCATTATGCAGATGACACAACCCTGCTTGCTGAAACTGAAGAGGACCTGAAGCAACTGCTGCAGAGGGTCAAGGACTGCAGCCTCCAATATGGATTGAGGCTCAATGTCGAGAAGACAAAGATTCTCACCACTGGACCAATTGGAAGCATCAGGATGGATAGTGAAGAGATTGAGATTGTTCACAGCTTTAGTTTGCTTGGCTCCACAATTAACACTCTTGGCACCAGCAGCCAGGAAATTAAAAGACATATTGCGATGGGAAAGTCTGATGTTAGGGACCTCTCTAACATACTCAAGAGCAATGGTGTCTCTCTGGAGACTAAGGTGTGTCTGGTACAGGCCATGGTCTTTGCAATCACTTGTTATGTGTCAGAGAGCTGGACAATGACCAGGGAGGATAGAAGGAGAATTGAAGCTTTTGAGCCTTGGTGTTGGAGAAGAGTGCTGAGGGTACCATGGACTGCTAAGAAAACAAACAGATCCATCCTAGAGAGGGTTAAAGCTGGCTGCTCCTTGGAGGCAAGGATTCTGAGACTTCGTCTGACATACCTTGGTCATGTTGTAAGGAGGGACCGGTCCTTGGAGAGGGACATCATGTTTGGGAGGGTGGAGAGCAGGAGCAGGAGGGGAAGGCCCTCTGGGAGGTGGATTGATTCGGTGACTGGGGCAATCAGGTTGAGGGTATCAGAGACAATGAGATTGCCACAGGACAGAGCAGAGTTTAGAGCTGTTGTACATAGGGTCACTATGAGTCGCAAGCGACTCGACGGCACATAACAACAACAACATACTTGGAGGAGGAGGCTGTTGTGTGAACAAAGCAGAGGAGCACTGCATGGTTTGGAATTGGGAAAGAAGTGTGTCAGGAATGTATTTTATCTCCATACTAGTTTAATCTATATACTGAGCAAATTATACGAGAAGCTGGATTCTATGAAGAGGAATGTGGCATCAGGATTGGAGTGGGACTCATTAATAACCTATGTTACGCAGATGGCACAACCTTGCCTGCTAAAAGTGAGGAGGACTTGAAGCATTCATTGCAGAAGATTAAGGAATGCAACTTTCTGTATGGATTGTGTCTCAATATCAAGAAAACAAAGATTCTTACCAATGGACTGATAGGCAGCATCATGATAGATGGAGAGAAGAATGAAACTGTAAATAGCTTCATCTTGCTTGGATCCACAATTAACACCTTTGGTATGAGCAGTCGGGAAATAAGGAGATGCACTGCACTGGGGAAATCTGCATTTAGAGACCTTTCCAAATTATTGCGGAGTAATAATGTCAGTTTGAGGACTAAGGTGCATCTGATTCAGGATATAGTCTTTCTAATTACTAGCTATGCACCTGAGACCTGGATAATGATTAAGGATGATGGAAAAAGAATTGATGCCTTTGAGCTATGGTGTTGGAGGCAAGCAGTGAATGTCCCAAGGATGTTCAAAATGATGGCCAAGATAACAAATAGATATGTCTTGTAGGGGGTACAGTCTGAGTGTTGTTTGGAGGCAAGAATGATGAGGCTTTGCCTCACATACTTTGGGCATATTGCTAGGAGGTGCTATTCCTTGGAGAAGGACAAGATGTTGGGAAGGGTGGAGGGCCAGCAAAAGAGAGGAAGACCCTCAACCAGGTGGATTGACGTGGTGACTGCTGCAATGGACTCCCGTGTGTCAGGAAGTGTGAGGACGGCTCAAGACAAGGCTACATTCAGATCTTTTGTTCATGGGGTCACTATGAGTCGTACTTGACTCGACGGCATCTAACAACAACAACAAAATGCACGCGCACACACACACACATATGCCTCTTAATATTTCATTAAAATTGTGCCTAATTGGCAGTTTGAATCCATGCACTGCTCTGTGCTATAAAGACAGGTAATGATTTTAGGATGGGCCATTCCTTAGGGATCTCTGGGGGTCTCTTGGTAAGAAGCTGTGCTGCAATCTCAATGGCATAAGATTTTAATCCACACGAGAGAAGTCTCGACAATCTCCTTTGATTTACTGCCTCTGAAAACCTGCTAGAGGATCAGCTATGAGTTGGTTCTAACTTGATGGCACACAACAACATTCTTCGAAAAGGAACATCATGCTAGGTGGAAATCAACAAAAGAGAGGAAGACCCTCAAAGAGATGGATTGATGGTGTTGTAACAGTGGCCTGCCTCAAGTATATCAGAGATGATGAGAATGGCCCAGGATAGGGAAAGGTTCAGACTGATTGCTCATAGGGTTGCTGTGAGTCTCGGTCAACTGGATGACACCTAACGACAAGAATCTCTCTCTCTCTCTCTCTTTATCTATATCTATACAATGCACTGTATTTCTTATATAGTATATTGTTTTCAAACATACATATATTCCACATATAATGGGTTCATACATATATGAAATTTATATTTATATTAAATTAAAATGTTTTTCTATTATATTTATTTATAGGTATATTTAATTTCTATTATTTTAATTCTATGTAATTAAATTTTATTATATTTATATTAAATTTAAGTATGTTTTCATGATGCATACATATATACATGCTTTCAAGCAACAATATCAATAG
Organism: Elephantulus edwardii; assembly: GCF_000299155.1. Lineage (NCBI taxonomy): Eukaryota > Metazoa > Chordata > Mammalia > Macroscelidea > Macroscelididae > Elephantulus > Elephantulus edwardii. The sequence goes on from NW_006399762.1 coordinate 23,586,400, forward strand.
TATTTTTAACAATAAAACCACTGATTGCTATTTAATATTTTATTAGTATCTGTTTAATATTTTTATTTAGACATTTTATGTCTATATTCATAAGTAAGATTGGTCACTGGTTTCCTTTTAGTGTATTACACACAATAGTCTTGTAGGTTCGGAGTTTTGAGCTCTAGTTGAATGGTTGCACAGAAGATGTTTATCTGTAATTTCCCCTTAAAGTGCAAACTCACAGGACCCATGAAAGTTGATGTTACCTAGGATGCCTCTCTGTTTTCCTACCATGTAATGAGCACTTACCTTTAAGTGAAGACTCACTTAAGAAGGTCTGAATTAAAGCATTCATTACAAACAATCTTACTGTAAGCTTTATCCTAGAGTAAGTGCTGGAATATGTAACCCTTAGAGTAAGGTGCTTACAGGGGAAGGATGGACAATTTCTTTCCATTAAATTGTCTGCCTCAGAAAACCCTTCTAAGGGTCAGCTATGGGTCAGATCTGACTCTATGACACACCACAAAAACAGAGCAAGGTGTGGGTTTCTTTTTCCTTCTGTTGGCTTAATTACTTAGTCCATCACATCTATCAAAATCTCCTGCCTCTAATTATTTTGTATATCTTTCATTTGGGATACCTGGGTGTCATTTGCATGACATTTTTTCCTAGTTAATCTCTCCCCTTCAGCTGTATATCTTCCAGTAATTCTTCACTGTTTATATTATGTTAATGTTACATGTTTCATTTTTCAGTGGCACAGTGGAATTATATTTTAGTTTTACATTTATTTTTGTATTTTAATGAAATATTGAGAGGGAAAAGACATAAACTTCACAGAATATAAGTCACTGAATGCCATTTTCTCAGGAGCAGAAAATGGGGCTGGGGACACAGGGCCCTGAGTATTTTTCTGAAAGGGACCAGAGGGAGGGAAAATAGCACAGCCCCTCACTGCCCTAAATCAGAAAGCAGATAAAAGAGCCAGTAGCCCAACCTCATGGTGCCTTGAGAGTCACACTAGCATCAAGAAGTTCATTTATTCATTGTTGACTCACAGATTTTACTCACAAAATGGGGATTTAGGGAAGTAAGTTGGAGAGCGGAGGAGGCAAAGAAAACCACCCAATGCAAATCCAGGTTTTAGCCTAGAAGTCCCACGGCACAATTCCTCAATTAGTCCAGGCTCCAGCTTCAGTTGAGCAACACAAATTCAAGATGCCTCTGGTGTCCTCAATCATCTAGCAAGGTTTGCCTCAGAGTAGTTATAAATCAGCTTCTCCTTCAAGTATTTGGCAAGATAAGCAAAATTCTCCCCCCACCCCCACCCCCCAGGAGCAATTGTCTTTTTTTATTTTTTTTTATTTCAGTGAACATCTACAGAGATTTTGGAATTCCATTCATTCATTGTTGCACTTTTCTCCCCGCCCACCCCACCCCCATGCGACTCATAGAACCCTTATGTACAATAGCTCTGAATTCTGCCCTATTCTGAGACAATCTCACCATCTCCAACAGACCTAAACCTATTTCTCTAGCCATTGAGTCAATCCTCATCAGAGTCTTCCTTTCCTCTGCTGTCCCTCCACCATTCCAGGCATGATATCCTTTTCCAATGACTGGTCCCTCCTGGACAAGTGTCCAAAGTATGTGAGATGGAGCTTTAAAATCCTTGCCTCCAGGGAGCAGCCTGGTTTCACCCTCTCCAGGAAAGACCTGTTTGTTCTCCTAGCAGACCATGAGATATTCAACACTCTTCTCCAGGATCACTATTCAAGGGTATCAGTTCTTCTTCTATCACCCTTAGTCATTGTCCATCTCTCTGATACATGCCACATGATTGCAAAGACCATGGCCTTTATCATGTGCACCTTAGTCTCCAGACTGATATCATTGCTCTTCAGTAGGGTTGATGATTTGTCAGTTATTTCTTTTTTGATGGATAAGTTGACACTTATTTCTTCTGAAAATAATGGCAAATAATAGGTGTTTAGACTTGTACTTCATGATAAATAGGTTTTCTACTTTAACCTGTTATTTTAATTTATTAAAGATTTTAATATGTTTACATATATCCAACACACATCTGTCAGTTTATTGTACTGTAGTGACTTGCCTGTTGCTGTGATGCTAGAAATAATGCCATCAGAATTTCAAATTCCAGCAGGATTATCCATGGTGGTGCATCTCAGCAGAGCTTCTAGATCAAAATAGACTAGGAAGAAGAATCGGTCATCTACTTTTGAAATAAAAAACCTTCAAAAACCCCTTCGAATACAGGACAGCGTTGGTGGAGATTGTGAAAATGGCAAGATTCTAGGGTCACTATGAGTAGTAGTCTGCTTGACTGTATTTAACAACAAGTAGATATTGTATGTTGTATCATTCCTTCATTTCAAGAAATGCCTACATGTGAATATGATATGATAGTCTTAATATACTGATGTATATAGTTTGTTTATAGTTTATCAACAGGGAATTACCATGAATTCAGATTACATTCAGACAAGTACCAAGAATGAGGGGTATAATTGCTGAAGTCAGACGCATGTTGGCTAAAAGCAGAGAATACCAGAAGGGTGTTTACCTGTGTTTTATTGACTCTGTAAAGGTATTTGACTATGTTAATCATAACAGATTATGGGCAATATTGAAAAAAGTTGTTATTCCAGAATACTTACAGAATAATTTCATGAGGAAGCTATATTAAATTAAAAAGTAGTCATTTGAACAGAACAAAAAGGTGGTTTAATATTAGAAAAAATGTGTGTCAATATTGTATACTTTCGCCATACTTACATATTCTGTATGCTGAGGAAATAATCCAAGAGGCTGAGCTATACAAAGAGGAATGTGGCATCAGAATTGGAGCAAGAGGACATAGTCTTCTTGTTGAAAGCAAAGAGCTTTTCAAGTATTTACTGAAGAAGATCAAAGCGTACAGCTTTTAGTATGGATTACATCTCAAGATAAAGAAAATAAAAATCTCTACAACTAGACCAATAAGCAGTATCATGTCAAATGGAGAAAAGTTTGAGGTTGTCAAGAATTTTCTTTTACTTTGCAATAGCAAAGAAATCAAAATATATAGTGCTTTGCAAAAAAAAAAAAAAGACCTCTTTTCAGCTTCAAAAAGAGTAAAGACATTGCAGTGAAGCTTATCCATTGGATTTTCCATTGCTTCATAAATATGTGAAAGCTGGACAAAGAATAAGGAAGACTGAAGCATAAACGATGCATTTTTAATTATTACATTGAAAAATAATATTGAACATACAATGAACTACTAAAAGAATGATGTATAGACAGAACGTTCCTTAAAAGTGAGAGTAGTGAGATTTAATGTCATATACTTCAGGCATATCATCAGGAGGGACCAAATCCTGAAGAAGCTTGATAAAGTAGACAGTCAGAACCTGGCCCAGTCCTGCCTCCCTGGTCCCAGCTGCTGGTTGCCTGCTGTGGGTCATCGGCCACTCCCACACCACCCTGCTGTCAGGCCCTCCAGGAAGGTCTCCAAAGCCTGGGAAAGGACCCCCTTGGCCTTGAGAGCAGTGTGGTCTTCCTCAGACATAGACTTATTTGGTTGAAGGGGCAATGAACTCATTACTCTTATTACTGTTGTTGTATTATTATTGCTGTTATGTTAATAGCTTGGCTCAGTTTATAAGGGAGAACTTGGGAAGTGGAAAGTGACTTGACCATGCCCATCCTTCGTAGCTTTCTGTGACTTCTGAATGGAGACGTATGCTCCACCATCCACCAGCCCTGCAAAGGCAAATCTTACTGCTTATGCTGCCCCTCCCAACCCTGTTATGTGGGTTTTCCTGCCCTTCGCCTTCCCTGCTTCCAAGTAGCTGCCCACTGAAGCTCCCTCCCAAAGCTTTTCCAGGGCAAAATCACTTCCAGTTCCCAGAGCACCCCTTCATCCTCCTCTTGTGCATGTTTTAACCAAATGAAGGAGACAAGGAAGTCAGGCTTGGGGGCAGTGAAGTTTCTAATTATAGTTGAATCACTGTACAGACATGGATGTTGATATTTATGTTTGTGTATGTATATCAAACCACATTTCAAATAGAAAAAAGGATAGCTTTTTAAGCAGTAAGGATCTTGATGTTGGCATGAGTTACAGGTTGTGCCCTCTTTCTTGGGGCCACTACAGAGTGCATGCCCAGCCATCCCCCTCACCGGCCCAGGCTCGTGGCCCTGAGAAGATTCCTGTCATCCCTAGGTCCCAGCAGTTGAGGACATGGAACGAGCTCAGCAAACAGCGACCCAGTGGGGTTTTCCATCCCTTTTTGCTTTAACCCCACGTATTAACTTACAGCCACTAATCCTGTGTTGTATTTCCAAAAATGGTATCCATCAGGATGGAAGGATAGCACATCTATAGGAATGTTTACCTTCCAACTTCCCATGAGTCCAGAACATTCTGGATAGAAGGACTTACCTACCAGAGGGGGAGAAGAAGGAGGGACCCTACTGACCCTCAGTCGTGGGTCCCTGAAACAGGGGTCCCTCTCCAAGGCCATTTCAGCCACCCTCTCACTCCATCATGTCATCTCAGCTCAATGACCCATGACAGCAAGCCCTGGTCTGCTGTCTCCCTTTACTGTGCAGTTTCTGTAATGGGGAGCGTTAACCAACATTAATCTTTGTGAAAATGATCGTGTGCACCAGTATTTTGTCATGTATCTCTTTTCCCTATGTGATTGTCCCTCTTCTTTTTTATGTATAAATGCCTATTTTTAAGACAAATCAATGTGTTGTAGACCTGTATGTAGCCTACCCCTTAGTCTCATATTAAATGTATATTACCAAAACAACTATGAGATATCATCTCACCCCAGTAACAATAGCAAAATTTAACAGAACAACAAACATCAAATGCTGGCGAGTTTGTGGAGAAACTAGAACCCTTATTCACTGTTGGTAGGAGTGTAAAATGGTACAACCACTATGGAAGGCTGTATGGTGCTTCCTCAAAAAGTTGCAAATAGAAATACTACTTGACCCAGCAATTTCACTACTGGGAATTTACCCTAAAGAAACCATGACTGCCACACAAGCAGATATATGCACACCCATGTTTACTGAGGCTTTCTTCACAATAGCAAAGAGCTGGAAACAACCCAAGTGCCTATCAACAAAATGAATGGATAGAGAAGCTGTGATATGTTCACACAATGGAATACTATGCTGCATTGAAAAACAGGGAACTCACGAAATACTATGCAAAATGGATGACCCTGGAGGACATTATGCTGAGTGAAACATCTCAGTCACAAAAGGACAAATATTGTATAGGGCAAATGTTGGGACAGACATCAGGGTTGAGAGAAGACAGACAAGGAGGGGAGAAATTATGTGTATTGCATTGAGCAGATGAGGGAGAGGACTGTTTAAAAGAGATTATGAATGGGTATTCATTGTCATTACAGAAGTCCAGAAGGAAGGCTGCACAGTGGAGTGAACTTGGGTGGAGGGATTGCATAACAATGAAAGTGTTTTTATTTTTAGTGGGAAGAGTGAACTGGGGGGAAGTGGGCAAGCATGGAGAAAAGGGCAACAATGAATGATTGGAAACCCTAAGTCTCTGTAAACTTTCATTAAAATTAATAAAAATGTATATTACAAGAATGGATATTTTATTTGGCCTTAGAATGTTTTACAAAAAATATAATTCTTAACTGATCAAGTCCTTGCTACTAAAATGCTTGTTTTTTTCACCATGACATCATGTCCTTCTAAATTAATAATCATTTTCATTCTAGAAAAATAGAATGAATTTATATTAGTCTTGGAAACTAAGAATAGCATTGTAAATTTAAGGGATTATTTTTAACAGAAAAATCATAGAAGAATATAGTTATTTTAATTGTAAGATTACTAACTGAAGGGTGTGAGGGAGGAGGTCCTGTGGCTGTGAACTATGGTATAGCTTGTCACTCACAGTTTCTTTTTGATTCCTGAGGTAAAATGAGTTATTAAAATTTGTAAACACACATATGCACATTGTATCTGCAGACTATCTGAGATGCTGGGCTGTATGAGAAGGAATGTGGCATAAGGATTGGTGGAATATTCATTAACAGCCTGCGTTATGTGGATGACAAAACCCAGCTTGCTGAAACTGAGGGGGGCCTGAAGCGCTTGCTACAGAAGGTCAAGGACTCCAGACTCCAATATGGATTGAGGCTCAATGTCAGGAAAACAAAGATTCTCACCACTGGGCCTGGGCCAATTGGCAGTATGGATGGTGAAGAGATTGAGATAGTTAACAGTTTTGGTTTACTTGGTTCCACAGTCAACACTCTTGGTAACAGCAGCCAGAAAATCAGGAGATGAACTGCATTGGGAAAGTCAGCTGTGAGGGTCAGGCTGGAAACTAAGGTGTGCCTGATCCAGGCTATTGTCTTCACAATCACTTGCTATGCATCTGAGAGTTGGACAGTGAATAGGGATGATAGAAAGAGAATAGATGCCTCTGAGCTTTGGTGCTGGAGAAGAGTGTTGAATATACCATAGACTGCTAGGAGAACAAACAGGTTTGTCCTGGACAAGGTGAAGCCAGAATGCTCCTTGGAGTCAAGGATTCTGAAGCTTCTCTGACATACTTTGGGCATGTTGCAAGGAAGGACTGGTCCTTGGAGAGGGACATCATGTTTGGGAGAGTGGAGGGACAGCGCAGGAGAGGAAGACCTTTGATAAGATGGATCGATCCTGTGATTGGCGTGGTGGGAATGAGTGTGTTTGAGACGGCAAGGTTGGCACAGGATAGAACGGCGTTTAGGGCTCTTGTACATAGGGTCACTATGAGTTGCAAGCGACTTGATGGCACATAACAACAACATATGTGTAGAGATGTAATCACATTTTGTCTTGGAATTACATTAAACTGTTGAGAATTACTGCAATAAAAAGTAGAAGGTCGGAAAAAATCCAGGAAAACATTTTCTAAAATAGATTGACACATGGTTGTAACAATGGACTCAGAAAGATTCAGGACTGGGCAGTGACTTATCACGTTGTACTTAGAGTTGCGATGAGTGGGAACAAACTCAAGACCATACAACAATACAGAGTTTGCTAGTGTTTTATGTAAAGAAACGATACTGCTTTTTTTTTTTTAAAGATAACTTTTTGAGGCTTATCTTGTCTTGTACTGCTAGTCTCATAAAATAAGCTTTTTATCTTCCTCTGTGTCCTGGAAAAGTTTAAAGAGCAAAGGAATGAACTTTTTTTTCCCCCCAACAAATTGTGGTACAATTCACCAGGTGAAGAGCGAACATGTTAACTTTCCAAGGGTTAAGGGAATTTCAGTACCACAAAGGCAGATAAGCCAGGAGAAGAGTTCTGACTCGGATCCAGGTTCTTGGGAAACTCCTAGACCAGAAAGACAAAGAGAGAGAAAATCTTCCCCAAGAGTTGGAACCTCAAGTTTAGACTCCTAGTCCCCTAAACTGTGAGAGAACAATTTTTGGTTTTGTTAAAGCTAAAAAAAAGGAAATTTCATTAATCAATTAATTAAATAAAATCTTTACCTTTACTATTTATTGTCAGTTTCTTGAGTTTTCTCTTTCTTCCTCAGTTCTGATCATTTTCGAGAAATGGAAACTTGAGATTTTCACCTAAATTTTTAAATTCATTCAATTAAGTGTATATAGTTTTATCACTTAAAATTCTAAGAAGAAAAGGTACAAATACAAGCCTGGCTAACTTTAGTAAAAGAAAAGTCCTTTGGAAGTTAGTAAGATGTTAGCAGTATTGACAGGAAGCTGAGACACTTGGCTTAAGGACTAAGGATACTCAAGAGACAGCAAGGATACTCATCCACTGTAACAATGGGCTCAAACGTGGGAGAGATTGTGAAAATGGCATAGGACAGGCCAGAGTTGTAATCTGTTGTCCACAAAGTCACCATGAGTTGTAGATAACCTAATTGCATTTAGCAACAATGACAGCTCAAGAGGGTTGAGCCAAAGGATTCAGAAAACTCATCTCATGACTGAAATCACTTTCTCAGATCCTGCTGCTGCTCTGATAAATAACTCCCCATGTCCCTCTGTTCTCTTACCACTTAACTCAAGACTCATAAACCACAGAGAGAGAGAAATCTGATTAATCTCCTGAATATAACAAGAAAAGGATATTGTCACAAATTGAACTGTGTCCCTCAAAATAGGTGTTAACTTCACAGGATTCTCAGTGGTTTGGCAGTTATATAATGATATAATCGTCTATGAGATTCATCTCAAGAAAGCAAGAAAACAAAAATCCTTGCCACTGGACTAACAGGCAACATTATGATGGATGAAGAAAGGATTGAGAATGTCCATGGCTTCTTATTTGAATTGACAACCAATACTCTTGGTACCAACAGTCAGAAGATCAGGAGACATATTGCACTGGGAAAGTCTGCAGTCAGGGACCTCTCCAAACTATTGAGAACTAATGATGTCAGTTTGAGGACTAATATGTGTCTCATGTGGCAATGGTCTTTCCAATCTCTTGCTATGCATCTGAGCTGGACAATGAATAAGGACAGAAGTCAAATTGATGCCTTTGAACTGTAGTGTTGGAGAAGAGTACTGAACATCCCACAGATTGTCTTGGAGAAGGTACAGACAGAGTGCTTCCTGGAAGCAAAATGATGAGTCTTTATCTCACATACTTTGGACATGTTGCTAGGAGAAGTTACTCAGTGGAAAGGGGCATCATGCTTGGAAAGGTGGAGGAGTGATGAAGGAGAGAAAGGCCCTCAATTCGGTGGGTTGACACGGTGGCAATGGACTTGTGTCAGAGATTGTAAGGATGGCACAGGACAGGACAGTGTTTAGATTTGTTGTCCGTAGGGCCTCTATGAGTCTTACTCATTCAATAGCATCTAACAACAACAACAGCAACATGAGATGATCAGCCTGATCTGGTATAAAGTGATTAGGGTGGATGCAAAAATCTTCAGTCACAGCCCTGAAAAAATGTAAGGTGAGTTTCTCTGATATATGCCCTGCTTCACTTTTTTATCTTAGATAAAAGGAGAGAGGCAAGGATGCTCTTTAGAAGCAAGGATGATGGTGTTTCATCTCACATACTTTGGGCAAGTTGTTAGGAAGGGCTATGGGTAAATCTGCTATCTGATACCTCTCCAGAGTACTGAAGAGCAAAGATGTCAGTCTGCAGACTAAGAAGCACATGATCCAGGTCATGGTCTTCACAATTACTTGCTATGCATCAGAGAGCTGGACAATGACTAAGGATGACAGAAGAAGAACCTATGTCTTTTGAGTTGTGTTGCTGGAGAAGAGTACTGAATAAACCATGGACTGCTAAGAAAACAAACAGGTTCATCCTGGAAAGGGTGAATCCAGGCTTCTCCATGGAAACAAGGATTTTGAAGCTTCATCTGACATACTTTGGGCATGTTTCAAGGAGGGACTAGTCCTAGGAGAAGCACATTACAGTTGGAAGGGTAGAAACAGTGCAAAAAAGGAAGATGGATTGACTCAGTGACAGAAGTAATAGGGGTAGGGATGTCAGAGACAATGAAATTGGCTCAAGATAGAGCAGGGTTTAGAGCTGTTGTACATAGGGTCACTATGAGTCACAGGCAACTCGATGGCACATAACAATAGCAGCATTCCTTGGAAAAGTAGAAGGGTAAGCATAAGAGAGGAAGATCCTTAACAAGATGGATTGACACAGTGACTGCAGCTATGGGCACAAGTGTGCCAGAGATGATGAGGATGGCTCAGAATAGGACAGGGTTTAGATCTGCTGTCTATAGGGCTGCTATAAGTCATACTCCAACAGCACATAACAACTACAAAAAAAGAGAGAAGCGAGCAGAGTGAAAGGGACTTACTACCATGAAGTATGAAGAGACACAGTGGATTTCCAGAGACCTAGGTTCTTGTGCTGGGAAACTCCTCAAACTAGGAGATAGAGAAATAATTTTCCTAGGCCTTTCCCCCTGGATTCAGACTTCTAACCTCTGGAACGGTGTTGTTGTTGTTGTTGTTGTTGTTGTTGCTACGTGCTGTCGAGTCGTTTGCGACTCATAGCGACCCTACAGACAACAGCCCTAAACCGTGCTCTATCCTGTGCCAATCTCATTGCCTCTGACACACCCATCCCGATTACCCCAGTCACTGAATCAATACACCTCAT
>NW_006399762.1:23599370-23641060 GCF_000299155.1 Elephantulus edwardii
GTCAAGCATGGAAATACAAAGGAAGAGGAACAGTTGTAAGCAGACACTGGTGATTGGAACATGGAAGGTGAGAACCATGAATGTAGGAAAATTAGAAATTGTTAAAAAAGAAATGGAACACATAAATATTGGCATACTAGGCATTGGAGAGATGAGATGGACTGGCATGGGGCATTTCGAGTCAGATGATCACATGATATATTATTCTGGAACTGTGAGAGGATAAATTTTTGTTTGTTACACAAGCCCTAGGTAACTAAGACAGATATGGATTGCATACGGATTTCTTAATTTCTGTTGTGAAAAACAAGTGTCTAGGGTATTCTTCTACCAAAACAACCCCCAATTAGAAGAAAGATCACTCTCCAAATAAAAGTGAGAATTTATTATGAAGAATAATGAATGTTAGAGAGGCCTCTAAAAATGTCCACTTTCCTACACTCTCCTAAAATTGCAAAATTGTTTAAATTTTTTTGTTGGTGGTGGTGGTGGTTTTTATTTCCCAAAATGGCTTATTTTGTTTATATTTTATTTTCTGGGTTCTGTATCATTTTTATATAATTATTATTATTTCAATTATTGTATTTCTATAATCTTGGTTTATTTTATTGCTCCCTTTATAGTATTCTAACTTTCATACTTAGTCATTTCTTTCCTGAGGACTTTTTCTCTTGTGATATTTACTTTCTAAAATAATTTGGATGCATCAGTGTATCTTCTTCCCGTTTTCTTGTATTTTTTTAAACTTAGAGATGTTTCATCTTTCCTAAAGATTAATATTTGGTCCAGTTAAATTTCTTTTGTTGTTGTTTGTTGTTATGTGCCGTGTACAAGAGCCCTAAACCCTGCTCTATCCTGTGCCAACCTTATTGTCTCTGATACACCTACTCCCATTACCCTAGCCACTGAATCAATCCATCTCATCGAGAGTCTTCCTCTCCTGCACAGTCCCTCTACCCTCTCAAGCATAATGTCCCTCTCCAAAGACCGGTCCCTCCTTGTAACATGTCCAAAGTATATCAGACGAAGCTTCAGAATCCTTGCCTCCAAGAAGCAGCCTAGTTTCACCCTCTCCAGGACAAACCTGTGTGTTCTCCTAGCAGTCTATGGCAAATTCAACACTCTTCTCTAGCACTACAGCTCAAAGGCATCCATACTCTCTCTATCATCCCTAGTCAGTGTCCCGCTATCTGACGCATAACACGCAATTGTGAAGACTATGGCCTGGATCAGGTGCACCTTAGTCTCCAGCTTGATGTCATTGCTCTTCAGTACTCTACAGAGGTCCTTGACAGTTTATTTCCCCAGTGCAATTCATCTCTTGATTTCTTGGCTGCTGGTGTCAAGAGTGTTGATTGTGGAGCCAAGCAAACTTAAAATTGTTAACAATCTCAATCTCTTCACCATCCATAATGATGCTGCCAATTGGCTCTTTGTTTTCTTGATGTTGAGCTTCAATCCATATTGAAGTCCTTGATCTTCTGCAGCAAGTGTTTCAGGTCCTCCTCAGTTTTAGCAAGCAAGATAGTGTCAATCTGCATAATGCAGATTGTTGATCAATCTTCCTCCAATCCTGATGCCACATTCCTGCTCAAACAGCCCAGCCTCTTGAATGATCTGTTCTGCATATAGATTGAAAAGGTATGGAGACAGAATACCTCCCTGGTGTACACTCTTCCAGATTTTGAACCATGCACTATCTCCTTACTTTATTCTGATGACTGCCCCCTGGTTTAAGTGTAGATTTCGCATAAGCATAATCAAATGTTCTGGGATTTCCATTCTTCTCAGAGTCAGCCACAGATTGCTGTGATTCACACAGCCTTCATATAATCACTGAAACACAGATAGACATATTCTTTTATTTTAGCAACTTTATAAAGTATTGTCAGTAAGGATTTGGTTGAGAAAACAGCAATCATTCTGGCATTTTAAGTTGAAAAGAGGATACAAAGCAGCTGACATTCACATGGAATGGGTAACAGCATCTACTTGCAATTTTTTCCAAAACCTTCTCTCATATTCTCTGTCATAACAAAGTCTTAAGAGGCCTGAGTCATCTGGACTTCATTAACACACCAGATTGTTTCTTTGAATCAATTATATTACCTTGACCAGACCAGATGGACATGGAGTGACTTGTTTGTGTAATGCCTTAAAGAAACATGTGCTCTAGAGGGCAGGAGATCATTTTTTAGAGAGGGGGGAAATTAGGTAACTTTTTTTAGGAACCTGCAAGAACATCTCTTCTAAAGTAAAAGACAAATATTGTGTCTTACAAAAAACATAGAAAGCCTTTTTGGGTTCTTAAAAGTGTGTATTCCACCTCTAGGAATACTACTTCATCTGCCTTAACAGGAAAAGGTTCTGCAATGATCCTGACCCCATGGTAAGTATAAATAGTGAGAAGGATTAGTATATGCAGTTTGAGAAAGCCAAGCAGGGAGAGCCAGAGTAAAGATCCCTGGAGAAGGGGAGTTTGAAAAAGCCAGAGAGGGGGAGCTGAGTACAGGAATCTGGAGTACTAGAGCAAGGTCATGCCATTGCATCAAAGAATTCTATTTCTTTTTATAATATATATACATATTATATTATATTATATTAATTATATTATATTATATTATATTATATTAGTTTGCTTACAAAGTTTGTATGCACCATTTTTCATACCATCATTCACTCACAATGTGTTTTGAAAAAATTTTTGCATGCTTTTGGATTCTTGTTGTTGTTGTTAGATATTCTCAAGTTGTGTATAACTCATAGCAACCCTATAAACAAAAGATCTGAACCCTATTCTATCCTGTGCCATCCTCACACTTCCTGACACACAAGAGGTCACTGCGGCAGTCACTGCATCAATCTACCTGGTTAAGGGTATTCTTCTTTGCCAACTCACCACCCTTCCCAGCATCAAGTTCTTCTCCAAGGAATAGCACTTTCTAGCAACATGCTCATCAATCTTGCCTCCAAAGAGCACTCTGGCTGCACCCTCTCCAAGACATATTTGTTTGTTCTCTTGGCCATCCATGGGATATTCAGTGCTCTTCTCCAGCACCACAGCTCAAAGGAGCCAATTCTTTTCCTGCCATCCTTATTAATTGTCCAGCTCTCAGAAAGTAATCAGAAAGACTATGGCCTGAATCAGACATACCTTAGTCCTCAAACTAACATCATTACTCCTCAATGATTTGGAGAGATCCCTAACTGCAGATCTTCCCAGTGCGATGTGTCTCCTATTTCCTGACTGCTCGTACCAACCAATCGGTAGCATCAGGATGTATGACGAAGAGATTGAGATTGTTCACAGTTTCAGTTTGCTCGGCTCCACAGTCAACACTCTTGGCACCAGTAGCCAGGAAATAAAAAACCGTATTGTGATGGGAAAGTCTGCTGCTAGGGACCGCTCTAAAGTACTCAAGGGCAACGGTGTCTCTCTGGAGACTAAGGTCCACCTGATACAGGCCATGGTCTTTGCAATCACTTGTTATGCATCAGAGAGTTGGACAATGACTACGGAGGACAGAAGGAGAATTGACGCCTTTGAGCTGTGGTGCTGGAGAAGAGTACTGAATGTACCATGGACTGCCAATAAAACAAACAGATTCATCCTAGAGAGGGTTAAACCAAGCTGCTCCTTGGAGGCAAGGATTCTGGGGCTTCATCTGACATTGGACATGTTGTAAGGAGAGACAGGTCCTTGGAGAAGGACATCAAGCTGGGTAGAGTGGAGGGACGGCGCAGGAGGGGAAGACCCTCTATGTGGATTGATTCAGTGACTGGGGTAATAGGGATGGGTGTGTCAGAAGCAATGCGATTGGCACAGGATAGAGCAGGGTTTAGGGCTGTCGTACATAGGGTCGCTATGAGTCGCAAATGCCTCGATGGCACATAACAACAACAACAACAAGCTCGTACCAAGGGTGTTAACTGTGGTTACAAGCAAGATGAACCTGTTGTCAGGTTCAATCTCTTTTTCATCCATCATAACGCTGTCTATTGGTTCAGTGGTAAGAATCTTTGTTTTCTTAACATTGAGATGCAATCCATACTGAAGGCTGCATTTCTTGATCTTCTGCAATAAGTGCTTCAAGTCCTCCTCACTTTCAACAAGTAGTATTTTGCTTTCATGTGATATCAGTGATATTGGATTCTGGTAAATGTAGATTAATCAAGGTTCATTGTCACCATAAGAAAAGAACTGCTCACTACAAGATGGGTCCTGACAGATTAAAGAAGTATAGGGTGTAGCAGTCATAGCAAAAAATGTGTCACAAGCCAGAAGTGTTACATTCAGAATTAAGAACAAGGACTCAGGGGACATTGTTGTTGTTGTTTAATGCCGTCGAGTCGTAGACGACTCATAGCGACCCTATGAACGAACAGCCTGAGCACTGTTCGTACATAGAGTTTCCACAGGCAAGCCATTTCGGAAGTGGATGCCGCTCCTGCTTCCAGGCTTGATTTAGTTGGGAAGGTCCAGCCAACACTGTCCACCATGGGTGCCCATTACCATGATTGGCACATCACTGTCACAGTCTTCAGCATCACAGCAACCACGAGTTACCTCTGTATAGCAACGCACAGACCAGTGCTATACCACCTAGAAGAATGTTTGACAGGAAGACAATTTGAACCTGGCTGAGGGCCAGCCAAACCAGGAACAACATGGCCGCTTCCTTTCCAGCTGCCTTGGGCTTAAGGCTGCCGCCTGGTTCAAACCCTAGGCCCAGGCTGGCTAGCCTCACTCCAGGGACAGAGCAAACCTGCACGCTAAACACATTCCCGGAAAAGCAGTCCACTCCAAGAGCTTGCCACGATTCCTGCACATATATTCTGGTAGTCCAGGTTGTCTTGGTATTCCTAAGTGACATATCCTTACCTTTCCTCGGCTAACAACTATTGCTCTGTGGGAAGCTATTAAAATTGGTTGAAAGAGGAAATAAAAAGTTGTATATGGCTTATGGATGGGCCAAAAAGCCATATATGCAAGACACTTTTTTTTTCAAAAAAATGAAATTCAGTGCAAGCTAGAAATAGATAGTAGCTATATTATAGTTGGGAGCGCTGGTGGACTAATGGCAAGAAGCTGCACTGCAATCCCAGAGGCAAGCTGTTTGAGGCCACCAGCTGCTCTGCAGGAGCATGGGCAATCTCCATTACGAGTATGCCTCTGAAAATCTGCCAGAAGGTCATTTACAGGTCCATTCTGACTCTGTGGTACACAACAACAACATATTACAGTCACACTTAGGGTTGATTTTCAAAAACAGTGATGAGCAAAAGTCTACATTTGGTCATACACTTAGCAAAAAAAGAATTGACCCAAGATTGTTGTTGTTGTTAAGTTTGTGTCATAGACGACTCATTGTGACCCTATGAATGATAGACCGGAACATTTGTATAACTTTCATCGTTCCTCCGAGTTCATAGAATTTCCAGAGGCAAACTATTTCGGAAGTGGATGCCACACCTGCCTCCAAGCTTGTTTTAATCGGGGAGCTCCACCATGGGTAATCATTATTGCATTTGACACTTTCGTGGCATAGTGTTTAGCATCATATCAACCATGAGTTACCTCTGTACAGCAAATGGACAGACCAGTGCTATACCACTTAGAAGAATGCTTGACCAAAAAAAAATTAAATCCTGGCCTGAAGGTTAGACTTCATTACAAATGGACCTGAGGTCATTTTGAGTGACCTGAGTGACTAATCAGGGCTTAGGAAGAAAAAGATTTTAAAATAAAGATTAAAAAAGTCTAGGGTTGAGGCATGCTAAGGGAGTATAAAATCTTTACATCACATTAATTAATCTCTTGTACAGATCACCTACCACACACACACATACACACACACACGAACAAAAAACCCCACTAAATAACCAACAGAATGCAGTCGAATTGATGTCAGTTAGTCTCACTCATCTGCCACTCTAGTGCTGGCACAAAGGGGATGAAAATGAAGTGGCAGTGATATTAGAAATGAAGATTACACACGAGTCTCGAAGTTTATTTAGTTATTGTTACTCTCAACCTGACAGCAAGAGAGACCACCAGTACTGAGCCCCAAGGTGGCCCAGTTCACCAAGAAGCTCACCTAGCCGCTTGCTAGCATGTTGGACTACATTTGGCCCGTAAACCCTTACAAGGGTCAGTGGTTCACTGCTATATTCTTTCTCTCATTGCCGTGGAGTCATAATCGCTGTCCCTCCACAGGTTTTCCCAAGACTGTAAATTGCATGAAAGGAGATTGCCCATCTTCTCCCTCAGAGCTTCCGATGGATTCGAACCACTAAAACCCCTCCGCCAGCCTTACTGCCTACAGACTATAGCAGGAAGGGGTTGTTGTTGTTGTTGTTGTCATGTGCCATCGAGTCGCTTGCGACTCATAGCGACCCTATGTACAACAGCCCTAAGCTCTGCTCTGTCCTGTGCCAATCTTATTGTCTCTGACACACCCATCCCAATTACCCCAGTCACTGAACCAACCCACCTCATAGAGGGTCTTCCCCTCCTGCGCTGTCCCTCTACCCTCCCAAGCATGATGTCCTTCTCCAAGGACTGGTCTCT
The DNA here is from genome assembly GCF_000299155.1 of Elephantulus edwardii. NCBI lineage: Eukaryota > Metazoa > Chordata > Mammalia > Macroscelidea > Macroscelididae > Elephantulus > Elephantulus edwardii. Next base: position 23,605,942 of record NW_006399762.1, read on the forward strand.
CCTTACAATATGTCCAAAGTATGTTAGATGGAGCCTCAGAATCCTTGCCTCCAAGGAGCAGCCTGGTTTAACCCTCTCCAGGATGAATATGTCTGTTTTCTTAGCAGTCCATTGTGCATTCAATACTCTTCTCCAGCACCATAGCTCAAAGAAATCAATTCTCCTTTTATCCTCCCTAGTCATTGTCCAACTCTCTGATGCATAACAAGTGATTGCAAAGACCATGGCCTGTATCAGATGCACCTTAGTCTCCAGAAAGACCTTTGCTCTTCAGTACTTTGGAGAGGTCTCTAACAGCAGACTTTCCCATGGCAATACATCTTTTAATTTCCTGGCTGCTGGTGCCAAGAGTGTTGACTGTGGAGCCAAGCAAACTAAAGTTGTGAACAATTCTCAGTGTCTTCACCATCCATCCTGATGTTGCCAATTGGCCCAGTGGTGGTAAAGGAGGAGACACCAAGGCGGCATGGGAATCTACACACCAGCTCTACAGGGCAAATCATCTTCGCTCGGGAAACATTACCACTAAACTTAACAGACAGCATAAGAAATTGTCAGCAGCTGACGTGTTTGGAAGCACAGAAGCCAAGGATGCTTTAGATATAAGCTACCACGTTAAGGGCTGGAAAATGGGAGATAGATGTTTAAGGGAGTGAGTAGAAGTTGATTGGCATTCTGGTGGATGGTGGAGCAGGGCAACAAGTGGGTCAAGACACTTGTGCCAAGGGTAGGACAACACTGAAACGAATGGTTAATTCCACAATAAGGGATATATCTTTCATTTTTTCTGTAAAATGCTTGTCTGTCAGATAGTTCTCTAAATCTGAACATTGATATTAAGACAGAGTAGGAAGAAGGATTGGCCATCCACTTCTGAAATAGCAGGCCTCTGAAAACTCTACGTACAACAGAACACATGTAGACTAACAGAAAGGGCAACTGAGGCGGAGCTTTCAAGTATGGAAATGCAAAGGAAGAGGAACAGTTGTAAATAGACACTAGTGATTGGAACATGGAATATGAGAACCATGAATGTAAGAAAATTAGGTATTGTTAAGGAAGAAATGGAACGCATAAATATTGACATACTAGACATTGGTGAGATGAGATGGACCGGCATGGGGCATTTTGAGTTGGATGATCATATGATATATTACACCAGAGATGAAAAGCTGAGGAAAAATGTGGTTGCCATTCATAGTTTAAAAAGTAATTTCTAGATCCATCTTGAAGTACAATATTGTGAGTCACAGGATAATATCCATATGCATACAAGGAAGTCTGGTGAATACCACTATCATATATGTACCAACAACCAGAGCCAAAGAAGAGGAAATAGAAGATTTCTACTAACTTTTACAGTCGGAGATTGATCGAACATGCAATCAAGATGCATTGATAATAACGGGTGACTAGAATGCAAAAGTTGGGAACAGAAGAAGAATCAGTGGTTGGAAAACATGGACTTGGTGACAGAAATGAAGCTGGAGATAGAATGATCGAATTTTGTACAATCAATGACTTATTCATTACAAATATGTTTTTTAAGAGACATAAACGCAGGTTATACACATGCATTTCACCTGATGATATGCATAGGAATCAGATTGATTACATCTGCGGAAAGAACTGCTGGAGAAGCTCAATATCAGCCATGAAAACTAGGCCAGGAACTGATTGTGGAACAGCCCACCAACTATATGCAAGTTCATATGCAGGAAGGGGAGGCAAAGAAATTTCTAGATTATGTATCTAATTAATATGAGAATGGTGGTAGTCAGTATTAGCTTCTTACTGTCACGTTGTCATCAACCTTAAGCGAACACAATATCATATTTTTGGTACAAAATGGGGCGGGGGGTGGGGTGGGGGGGAGGTGAGATGGGCGGGGAGAAGGGTGCAACAATGAATGAATGGAATCCCAAAATCTCTGTAGATGTTCATTGAAATGAAAAATAAACAGCCTAAAAAAAAAAAAAAAAAAAAAGACTCTTGCTCCCAGGGTGGTTCAGTGAAAAGCAAAACCGAGGCCCCGCAGGGTAACCAGATGGGGAAATCCACCTCCTATAGAGGGAAAGCGGCTTCTATTGGCTGCCTCCCAAGGAAGGCGGTGTTTTGGTTTCAGTTACCGTAAAACTCTGGATTTTAGCCAAATGTTTTGAGAGTTCAAAAGTACAAATCCCTTTAAGAGGCTTACTCTTTTTAAATATTTTTTCAGGGGTTAAAAATTAAATTTCTAAAGAATACCTGAGGTGGAGATGTTCCTCGGTCCAGACACCAGCGCTGCCTGCCTCCAACATGAAGCTGGTTCCTGCTGTTCTGTTACTTTCCTGCTGCTGCTTAAGTTGTTGTAAGGTAAGTCATTCCATTTTTAGGCGAATCATTTAAGTAGGTATATTAAATACTAAAATTATTCTCAGTTATTTTAAAAGCTGGAAGTTTTTTTAACTGAAGTATTACATTGTTGCCTTAGCAGTAATAGTGGCATTATTAGTAACACTTTATTAATATCTTGATAAAAGAATTTTAAGAAAAAAACATTTATATTCTTGTGTGCATATAGATATTAAACTGAACAAGAATTTTGTTAATATAGATCTATAATTTACAGACGCAAGTAAGTATTTATTGTTGTTAGGTTCCACCAAGTCTCCTGCAACTCATAATGACCCTATGGACAGCAGAGCTGAAGACTGCCCCAACCGGAGCCAGTCTCACTGACTCCGACACACCTACCCTCCATTGCCCCAGTCACTGTATCAACCCATTTCATCCAAGGTCTTTCTCTCCTGTGCTTTCCCTCAACCCTTCTAAGTACGATGTACTTCAAGGATCTATCTCTACTGGCCATGTACCTGAAGTGTGTGAGATAGAGCTTCAAAATCCTAGCCTCTAAGGAGAAACTTGATTTCATCCTCTCCAAGACAGACCTGTTTGTTTTCTTGGCGATTCCATGGTATGTTCAAGACTCTTCTCCAGCACCACAACTCAAAGACGTCAATTCTTCGTCTATCATTCTTAGTCATTGTCCAGCTTTCTGATGTATAGCAAGTAATTGCAAAGACCATGGCCTAGATCAGGTGCACCTTAGTCTCTAGACAGACATTGTTGCTTCTTCAGTACTCTAGAGAGGTTCCTGATAGCAGATTTTCCTAATGCAATTTGTCTTTTCATTTCCTGATTGCTGGTGCCAAGAGTGTTGATTGTGGAGCTGAGCAAATATTTATTAAGCTCCTAGTAAGTGCAAGTAATTACAATGCTGGGTTGACAGAAGAAGAATTGATGCCTTTGATTTGTGTTGAAAAAGAATACTGAATATCCCAGGCACTTCCAAGAGAACAAACAGGTTTTCCCTTGAGATAGTTAAACTGAGCTCCTCCTTTGAGGCAAGGATTTTGAATCTCCATCTCACATACTTTGGGCACATGGCCAGGAGGGACCAGTCCCTGAGAGGGACAGTGCAGGAGAGGACGACCCTGGAGGAGATGGATTGACACAGTAACTGGGGCAATGGGGATAGGTGTGTTGGAAATAGTGACACTGTCTCAACGTAAGACAGACTTCAGAGATATTGTATTGATCACTATGAGGCTACCAGTCACAGGCAACTGGTTGGCACAAAACAACAATGTCATTATGTGCAAAGGATAAAATAAAACAAACCATCATGTCAGTTCTCTTAGCGAACCTGTAGAACAGAGTCCAATTGCTATAGGGTATCCAAACCTGTAAAGCTTTATGGAAATAGATTATCTCACCTTTCTCCCACCAAGTGCCTGATGGGTTTAAAGCACAGACCTTTTGGTTAGCAGTTGAAATCTTTAGCCACTTCGTTAGCCATCTTAAATAATAAGACTACTCTTTTCCTTTTTAGTATAGTTGCAGAAAGATCTTATAAATGGGCCAATGGCAAAATAGTAAGCAAGATTTAAAAGACAGTTGAAACACAGAAGAAGAAATGACAGCAAAAATATCATTTCACTGCCCAAAATATGGCATTATTGGAGGACATTGAGAAAAGCACAAAACAGTTGATCTATGAAGTTAGGAAAGCTTATGGATAAAGTAACATTTGATCTGGGCCTTTATATCTCATGTAAGATACCTTGTCTTTGAAGCCAGGAAAAGCAGCAAATGTTACAGGAGGAAGGCAGCAAAACCTCAAGCTCCTTTATTTAATAGATCCATTTGATTGGAAATAAAGCTTCGTGGGCAACACGGAAAATGAAGACAGACATGACAGGTTGGAAGGTCTTCTATTATGGTTCAAAATGTTCACATCTTTATAACTTAATGCTGATTGTATCCTTTTGTGTTCAAAACCTTCCAACTACACAAAAAGTCTCAAGAGATGTTGGAGATGAAGTGGAGTATTACACACACTTAGTGCTAAGATTTAAACCAATTGCATCGCTATCCTAAAGAATAAGATTACATTGGGAGCAGAAGTTACTGAGAAAATTTATCCTGTACTGAAATAAAAAGCATTAAAAAATTGTATTTGATAAATAACATTGATGGAAATCTACCTAGTGTAAAGATTTTATTTAAATATATAATTATTACCTAAATTTCACTTACCAAATGGTCATGGGAGAAAAAGTAAAGTTTTTAAAAGAATGTAAGAATAAATAAACTTGAGTTAGTACAAATAATAGCCATCATAAGAAAGATTGTTCAGCCTTGCTAGCAATTTAAAAAAAATCAACTAAGGTTCCTCTGCACAATTATTAAACTAGGGAAAAATACTATTGTTATTGGTTCTCTAAATAAATTTTACTTTTTTAGTAATTTTTAATTAATTTTAATGAAAATTTACAGAGACTTTGGATTTCCCTTCATTCATAGTTGCACTTTTCTCCCTGCCCACCCCTCCCCCCCAGTACACTCTTCTCTTTGAGAAGTAAAATAAAAGTTCCCCCATTGTTTTACAATCCCTTCCCCCAGGTCCACTCCACTATGCAGCCTTTGTTCTGGAGTCTTGTCATGATAATAATACCTAATCCCATATCCCTTTTAAACAGTTTTCTCCCTCATCTGTTTCAACGCAGTATACATAGTTTATCCCATCTTTCTTAGTCTCCTCCCCCAACCCCAATGTCAGTCCTGTTTTATAATAGTGGCATTATGCAGTATTTGTCCCTTTGTGACTGAGAGATTTCACTCCGCATAATGTTCTCCAGGACCCATTTTGAATAATATTGCATGAGTTCCTTGTTTTTCAATGCAGCATAGTATTCCATCATGTGAATATACCACAGCTTCTTTATCCATTCGTTTGTTGATGGGCACTTAGGTTGTTTTCAACTCCTTGCTATTGTGAACAAAGCCATGATAAACATGGGTGTGCATATATCTGCTTGGATGACAGTTATGGTCTCCTTGGGGTATATTCCCAGTAGTGGAATTGCTGGGTCAAATGGTATTTCTATTTGCAACTTTTTGAGAAAGCGCCATATCGGCTTCCACAGTGGTTGCACCATTTTACACTCCCACCAACAGTGAATAAGGGTTCCAGTTTCTCCACAACCTCGCCAGCATTTGTTGCTCTGTTCTGTTAAATTTTTTTATTCTTACTGGGGTGAGATGTTATCTCATAGTTGTTTTGATAAATTTTACTTTCATGAACCACAATTTGCCAAATCTGGCAAGGACTATAAAAATAACTATTGGCCAGGTGGTTTGAGATTTTCCCCCCAAGTACAAGTGCCTGATTCAAGCCATAATACTTTCATTTGCTTTGTATGAATGGAAAAGTTGGACAATGAATAAGGAAGACCAAAGAAGAATTGATATTTCTGAGTTGTGGTATTGGCAAAGAGTAGTGAATAATGCCATGGACAGCCAAAAGAAATAGATATGCCTTGGAGGAAGTACAATCAGTATTTTGTACTGGTTGTAAAAATACAAATGTATTTTTGGCAGTTAGAGGCCTGGATGGTGAAGCTTTCTGTCACATACTTTGGGCATATTGTCAGGAGGGACTAGCCCTTAACAACAACAACAACAAAAACAACACAACCACCCAAAAAAAACAAAAGAAAGAAAAGCAAACTTCATGCTGGGGAAAAACAGGATCATCAAAAGAGAGGAAGACTCTCAACAAGGTGTATTGACACAACGAATGCAACATGTATCGAGCATGGATGGTGAGGATGAGCAAGTAGGGCACAGTTGTAATCTGTTGTTCATAAGGTAACTGTAAGTCAAAGGCAATTGAGATTATTCACAACTTCAGTTTGCTTGGCTCCACAGTCAACACTCTTGGCACCAGCAGCCAGGGAACTAAAAGACGTATTGCAATGGGAAAGTCTGCTGTTAGGGACCTCTCCAAAGTACCAAAGAGCAATGGTGTCACTCTGGAGACTAAGGTGTGCCTGATACAGGTCATGGTCTTTGCAATCACTTGTTATGCATCAGAGAGCTGGAAAATGACTAGGGAGGATTGAAGAAGAATTGATGCCTTTGAGCTGTGGGGCTGGAGAAGAGTATTGAGAGTACCATGGACTGCTAAGAAGACAAACAGATTCATCCTTGAGAGGGTTAAACCAGGCTGCTCCTTGGAAGCAAGGATTCAGGCAAGGATTCTGAGGCTTCATCTGACATACTTTGGACATGTTGTAAGGAGGGACCAGTCCTTGGAGAGGGACATCATGCTTGCGAGGGTGGAGGGACAGCATAAGAGGGGAAGACCCTCTATGAGGTGGATTGATTCAGTGACTGGGGTAATCGGGATGGGTGTGTCAGAGGCAATGCGATTGGCACAGGATAGAGCAGGGTTTAGGGCTGTTGTACATAGGGTCGCTATGAGTCGCAAGCGACTCAATGGCACATAATAACAACAACACCATCAACAACAACATCACTGATTCATAGATGATTGTAGAATACAATTAGTGATTTAAAGACAAACATAGGTATTACTCGGGGCAAAACCAACAGCCAAAGCCTGATGTTCTCATTTGCGTAGGTTCCTCGTGCTCTGCAAGTCCCATGGGGGCACTGCATAGATCTCATGATAGGTGACTGTGTGTGCAGTGGCTTGTGAGACAGGAGAAGCAGCCGGTCCTGAAACCTGCCACTTCTATATTACATAGAAGCAAGACTACTCTTTGTCCAGTGTCACATGCTACTTCTTTCCTGAAGTTGTTCACTTCAAACAAAGTAATCAAGGCCAGCGAGGATCCTCTAGCCCAGCAATTCTATTTCATAAAAGTAAAGGAGATAGAGAGATGGAGATAGCGATAGAGAGATAGAGACAGAGAGAGAGAGAGAGATTCACCGACTTACATAGCAGCACTTCTATAATTTGTTATTTTATAATTATTAACTCAACTCAACTCTCCAGCAGGTTTTCAGAGGTTGTAAATCACATGAGAGAAGACCCCTTACCTTTCTCCCTAGGAGTAGCTGGTGGATTTGAACCAAGTGCGTTTGAACCCAGCAACACAGCTAGCTCCTTAATATCCTCAGAAAAATGCAAGAAAATGTCCTTATTATGTCCATGACAAAAATAGTTTTAGATTATGATAATAGATCATATGGAAGTAAACCTTAAAGGGAGTTAAGTTTCAACGGAGCCCAATGCCATCTTTTCAGAAGACACTGAGGTTTCTTCCAGTGTCCCCTCCACGATCACTAAGCTAATTACTGGCAGGCATGGGACTAGAAGGAAGAGTTAGAGAACTGAGGCCTCTGGAATCTATCATGACCATCATTACATTAGGATTCACACAGGATCTTAAATGTTTCTATGTGCTCACCCGCATTTGGATGTGCTCATATTGTGCTGGCATTTGTGCTTATATTATGTTTGTATTTCATTTGAGCCTCACAAGAGCTCCGTGAGAGCATTGTTTCTATTTTCTACATTTTATTGGTGAAGAAACAAGATCAGAAAAGTCAAATCCTCTTTCTCAACATAACGCATCTAGTAAGCAGTAGAGGGAAGAGCTTCTGACAATGCCAAGAAGGGAAGAGTGGTGGATCCATCCTCCTCTTAGTCCTAACGGGTCATCTTTTCTCCTTTTGTTTACAGGCCAGAGTTGAAACAAGACAACAAAGTAAAAAGACAACCACAAGAGATCCTGAGGTAAATCCAGAGGTGAAACCTGATAGGGTCACTAGGTTTAAAGTAGAAGATGGTTTTGTTTCTTTTTTGTTTTCCAATGAAGACTATCAGTTACTATCTAGCAAAAATATTTTCATGTCTATAAGTAAAAGGCAAGCTTAAATCAAAATAATTGCTGCTGTTGTTGTTAGGTTCTGAGACAGTTCCAACTCAAAGGAGTCTTAGGAAGAGCAGAGTGAAGCACTCACTGCCTGGCCCTGAGGCCTTGATGACAGCGACTGTGTCAATCTGTTTCATTGAGGGTCTTGCCCTCTTTTTGCTGCCCTCTCCCTTATCTAGCATAATGTCCTTCTTTAGTGTACAAACAACATGGGCATTGGAAGAGGAGAGCAGTCAATGGTATCTGACCTCTTGGAACTTCAGAAGGGAAGACAGTCTTCATCATCAGCAATAGCCCAAAGCATCTTCCTAATGTGGTCAGGCATGCTCACCGCACTCCACACTATAAATTTTTTCTACCAATTCTGACACCCGCTGTGCCTCCCATGGCACTCACTGCTCCTCTGTGGGTTCCAGAACTTACTACAATGGCTACACACAAGCACTGACAGACAATAGTCATAATTATTGGGTATATTAAGGAAGTTTGTCAGGTTTCTCAGAATCAGGAATACTCAGGAGACAATTATTAAATCAGCACAGCTTTTTTCCCAGCCATGCTTTCTTGGCTTTTCTTTTGTAATGGTAGCAAGATTTCCATTTTCTGCCTCTGGGATGACTCCTTTTAAGCCAAATAAGATGGCAAAACTGAGCAATCTGAACATTAATATTGTATGTGTATAGTTTGCCTGTGACTGTACCAAAGACTTGAGCATGGAAGAGAGCATGAGGATGGCATTGGACAGGACAGGGTTTCAATCTGTTGTTTACAGGTTGCTGTGAGTTTTAGTCGACTTGACAGGCACTAACAACAACATTTACATGTTCCTACTGCAAATATCAACAATCTGTGTTAATGCAGATGACACAACCCTGCTCACTGAAACTGAAGAGGACCTGAAGCACCTGCTGCAGAGGGTCAAGGACTGCAGCCTCCAATATGGATTGAGGCTCAATGTCAAGAAGACAAAGATTCTCACCACTGGACCAATTGGAAGCATCAGGATGGATGGGGAAGAGATTGAGATTGTTCACAGCTTTCGTTTGCTTGGCTCCACAGTCAACACTCTTGGCACCAGTAGCCAGGAAATTAAAAGGCGCATTGTCATGGGAAAGTCTGCTGTTAGGGACCTCTCCAAAGTACTGAAGAGCAATGGTGTCTCTCTGGAGACTAAGGTACATCTGATACAGGCCATGGTCTTCACAATCACTTGTTATGCATCAGAGAGTTGGACAATGACCAAGGAGGATAGAAGGAGAATTGATGCCTTTGAGCTGTGGTGCTGGAGAAGAGTACTGAGAATACCATGGACTGCTAGGAAAACAAACAGATTTGTCCTGGAAAGGGTTAAACCAGGTGGCTCCTTGGAGGCAAGGATTCTGAGGCTCCATCTAACATACTTTGGACATGTTGTGAGGAGAGACCGGTCCTTGGAGAGGGACATCATGCTTGGGAGGGTGGAGGGACAGCGCAGGAGAGGAAGGCCCTCTATGAGGTGGATTGATTCAGTGACTGGGATAATCGGGATGGGAGTGTCAGAGACAGTGCGATTGGCACAGGACAGAGCAGAGTTTAGGGCTGTTGTACGTAGGATCGCCTATGAGTCGCAAGCGATTCGATGGCACATAACAACAACAACAACAATAAAACAACTCCCAATAAAACTGAAAATTGCACTAAAGCTGCAAGAAGCCAAAATGAGAAGAGCTGAGAAGGAAAGTATTATAGCAGAATGTTCAAAGAGCTGGAGTCAGAGAAAAAAAGGGGAAGAAATTACTTGGCATTTCTCAAATGGAAGGAACATTAAAAACAAATTCAAGTACTACAAAGTACTAAAGAGCAATGATATAGTTTGAAGACTAAGGTGAACCTGATTTAGGTCATCATCTTTTAAATAATTTGCTATATATCTGAGAGCTGGACAATGAATAAGGATGACAGAAGAATAATCAATGTTTTTTGAGTTGTAATGTTGGAGAAAAGTAATGAATATCCCATGTACTGCCAAAATTGAACAAACGGATATTTCTTGGAGAAAGTGCAACCAGAATGTTTCTTAGAGGCAAGGATGGTGAAGCTTTGTCTCACATACTCTAGACATGTTCTTAGAAGGGGCTATTGCTTGGAAAAAGGCCATCATGCTTGGGACGTAGAGGGTCAACCAAAGTGAAAAAGATACTCAATGAGATGGATTTACACAGTGACTGTCACAGTGGGCTCATTATAGCAGGGATGATGAAGATAGATGGTGCGGGATAGGGCAGCGTTCAGATCTGTGGTCGGTACAGTCACTATGATTCATACTCAACTCAATGATGTAACAACCCCAAAGTTTCCATTTACCTTATTTACATTAATAGTTGTTGACATGCCCAAAATGTGTGAAATGAAGCTTTAACAACTTCCCTCCAGGGAGCACTGTGCCTACACCTTTTCCAAGCCATGTCTGTTCATGCTTTTGGCAGTCCATAGAATATTCAGTGCTTTTCTCCAACACCACAGCTCAAAGTCATTTCTTAGGCTGCCATCCTTATTCATTGTCCAGTTCTCAGATGCACAGAAAGTGATGGCAGACAGTGGCCTGAATCAATAGTAAGTTATCTGACTTCCTGGATGGATTACAAGCATGTCACAGTTTCAAAGCACTATGTAACCATATGGTAAGAGTTACAAAGACCGTGGCTAGAAAGTCATATCAAGGAATTTATTACATTATATCCAAGGACTAGCACTGTTATCCAAAGTGTGTGAGACAAAGTCTCACCATTTTCACTTCTAAGAGGCAATCTGGCTGTAATTCATCCAGATTTAATTTAGACAGCTTTGTTTGCTCTTTTGGTAGTCCATGATATAGTCAATATTGCCCACCTCTACCATAATTCAAAGGCATCAGTTCTTTTGTAATCTTCCTCACGCATTGTCCAGCTTTTGCATGATACACAAGTACCATGGCTGTGTCAGGTACCTTAGTCCTTAAAGTGATATCTTTGCTTCTTAACACTTATTTTTCTCTTTATTTTCTTTTTTCTTTAATCAGTTGTTGCTCCTTTTCCCCTCCATCATACATTAAAGATGTCCTTGACAAAAGAATTACCAAATGTATTAAGTTGTATGATTTTTTTTTTACTATTGCTTCTATGGGCACTGATTGTGAATCCAAGTAAAATGAACACTGAAATTAAATAACTGTTACATAATTGCAAGGATCAAGAGAAATTTAATAACTCTATGTTCATAAAGCAGTAGCAGCAGCATCTAAAAAAGGTGGGATCACACTTTATAGATGATTGGGCTCTGGTAGTAAATACTTAACATTTTTTTAGCACACTGTTTATACCTTAAAAAAAATCTTTTTCATCTCATTTGAATGTGCTTAAAGAAGAAGCAGAAGTAAAAACTAAAATCTGTGCTAAGTCTCTTAAAACCATAAAAACAATCATGCTTCCATAAACTTAGCCTATACTTCTTTTCCTTTGTCACATTCTTTTCAGACCTCCACTTACCAAGGTCTGGTTTCTCAGCTAAAGCTTCCTCAAAGGGGCCTAGTAATCTTCAGTCATTAGACTTGGTAACCTTTTATTTTCTGCCTTCATCCTAAACTCCAACACTGGTCACCTGAGCAGCACTCTACTTACTAGAAAATGATGTCCTTTTTGTCTCTGCCATTTCTTCTTTCCTTTTAAACATGCATTGTTCTATCTTTGCTATTCTTTTCTCACTATTTAGTAACTTCCAGACACTTTGCCAGGTGTGGGGACACAAAGGTAAACAAAATGTTCACAAAGATATGGAAAACTTTATTCTTCCTTCTTAGTTTTGACTAAAATCTAAAAGGTCAAGAACAGAGCAACCAGCAGTATGTGTTCCAACAGGAACTACGCAGCATGTGACACTAGCAAAAGTGGTCCTAACCGGAAGGTGGAAAAGGGATGAAAGTGAAGAAACTGGGACTATCTTGAGAAAGCTTTTGGCAGTGAAAGGGGCATTTTCTCTTCTTCCCCTACCCCCTTCATGCCCAGCAATGAGGAAGGAACAAGTGGCGCTGCTACTTTTCTTCAAACATTCTGAAACCAGTGACTTAAATAGATACTTGCACCCCAGTGCTCATTACAGCAGCACTATTCACAATAGCTAGAAGAAGGAAACACTCCAACTCTCATCAACAGATAAATAAAGAAACAAAGCATGCAGTATACAAAGAAAGGTATATTTTTCTTTCATGAAAAGAAATGAAGTCCTAATACATCCTATGGCATAGAGGAACCGTGACAACAGTATGCTAAGTGAATAAGCTAGATGTAGAAAGAGAATTATTATATAATAACATCTCTATGAGATATCTAGAATAGACAAAATCATGGATACAGAAAGTGAATCGGTGTTCACCATGGGCTAGGGGAGGGGTAGAGGAAGTTATTGCTAAATAGGTACAGAGTTTCTGTTTGAGGTGATGAAAATGTTTTGGAGACAAGCAGTGGTGATGATTGCATAACAGTGTGAATGTGATTAATGCTCCTGAATTCTGCATTTGAAAATGGTTAAATTGGCACATTTTTTATTTTATGTGGAATTTACTAATTTTTCTAAAGGCAGTGACAATTTAAAAAAGTCACTTTATTGAATGGCCAATTTGTCACGTTTCCTTATTTACTTAGCTATGTAGAAAGTTTACTGAGAAGCATACTAGGACAGCTCTTTCAAATGTTTACATGATTTTAATTGGCTGGATTTCGTTTGCGATTGTAGCAGCCATTTAAAGATTGTTTCATCAGTCTCCACCCCACTTTGCTGTTGCTGCAACTGGAGGTTACCAAGAAAAAAAAAATGGGACCTCCTGCAGGACACTGGGGGACAGACGCCTCAGCCGGTGGCACTGCCTGAGCTGCCTGTCCACCAGAAAGGGTCGCTAATGAACAAGAAGAGGTCCTCTCGCGACAGACGAGGCCTCTTCTAGCCTCGTCATAACCCCTCTGGATTCTCTTGTCTGATCTGTCGTCCCAGCAGCTTTCAGAGAGCGCTTCTAAAACACTCTAGTACTTCCTTCTTTAAAGTCCTTCAATGATCCCTCATGATCTGTTCTCCCTTTGCTTTCCCACTTCATCCCCCACAGTTCTGTCATTTTATAATTTCCATCTACAGACCCCTTGTTATCGCCCTCAAAATGCAACCCAGATGTCCCAAATGCCCAGCTTTTTCAAACTGCTATGCCACACTATCATTTCTAACATCAACCACTCTCTTTCCCTCAATACTCCCATCTTTGAAATTAGTAATTCACTTCTAGAACTCATCAATCATACTTATAGTTAAGTTGCTTATTAGCAAAGTAACAGGGCAGACCTTGACAGTGGAGTCCACTTTGAAACAGCAGGAACAACTCAGGGCACAGTTCTTGGATCCAGATATCTTCTTCTCCTTCTCTACTGCTGGTCATTGCCTAGGGCTTTCTCCAGTAAGTTTGCAATTCATAGCTCCATGAGTTAGCAAGCCCCAGTGCAACTACTGTCACAGGCTCATTTTCCCAATTCTATATTTAATCCTAAACCTTGGTTAGGGTTCTATATACCTTATTTGCATAATCTCTCTCTTATAAGGGTGACGTGCATCTTATTTACTTCATTTTCATGCTATTCAATCCCCTTTGTGGATCACAATACCAAATAACCATTCTGGTGATCCAGTGGTAAGGAAATATGCTGTCAACCCAAAGGCACACAGTTGAATCCACCAGCTGCTCCAGGGGAGAAAGATGGGCAATGTCTCCTGTGCCTCTGAAAACCCTATGCAGGGTGACCTAGGAGTGGGTCCTGACTTTATGGTTGTTGTTTTTGTTGTTATGTGCCGTCGAGTCGCTTGCGACTCATAGCGACCCTATGTACAACAGCCCTAAACCCTGCTCTATCCTGTGCCAATCGCATTGCCTCTGACACACCCACCCCGATTACCCCAGTCACTAAATCAATCCACATCATAGAGGGTCTTAACCTCCTGTGCTGTCCCTCTACCCTCCCAAGCATGATGTCCCTCTCCAAGGACCTGTCTCTCCTTGCAACATGTCCAAAGTATGTCAGACGAAGCCCCAGAATCTTTGCCTCCAAGGAGCAGCCTGGTTTAACCCTCTCTAGGATGAATCTGTTTGTTTTCTTGGCAGTCCATGGTACATTCAATACTCTTCTCCAGCACCACAGCTCAAAGGCATCAATTCTCCTTCTGTCCTCCCTAGTCATTGTCCAGCTCTCTGATGCATAACAAGTGATTGCAAAGACCATGGCCTGTATCAGGCACAACTTGTCTCCAAAGAGACACCATTGCTCTTGAGTACTTTAGAGAGGTCCCTAACCGCAGACTTTTCCATCGCAATACGTTTTTTGATTTCTTGACTGCTGGTACCAAGAGTGTTAACTGTGGAGCCGAGCAAACTGAAGCTGTGAACAATTTCAATCTCTTCGCCATCCATCCTGATGCTACCAATTGGTCCAGTGGTGAGAATTTTTGTCTTCTTGACATTGAGCCTCAGTCCATACTGAAGGCTGCAGTCCTTGACCCTCTGCAGTAAGTGCATGAGGTCCTCCTCAGTTTCAGTGAGCAAGGTTGTGTCATCTGCATAACGCAGATTGTTGATAGATCTTCCACCAATTCTAACGCCGCGCGTCTCCTCATAGAGCCCAGTCTCTTGGATAATCTGCTCTGCCTACAGGTTGAAAAGGTATGGAGATAGGACACATCCCTGGCGTACACCCTTCCCAATTTTGAACCATGCAGTGTTGCCCTGCTCTGTTCTGATGACTGCCTCTTGGTCCAAGTATAGGTTTCGCATTAGCACGATCAAGTGTTCTGGGACTCCCATTCTTCTCAGAGTCAGCCACAGTTTGTTATGATCCACACAGTCAAATGCCTTTGCATAATCAATGAAACACAGACAGACCTTCTTCTGGTATTCTCTGCTTTCAGCTAAGATCCATCTAACATCGGCTACAATATCCCTAGTACCACGACCCCATCTAAACCCAGCTTGGGCTTCTGGCAGTTCTCTGCTGATGGACTTTACGGTACATTACAATAACAACAGTCATTTGGTGAGAGTTACAAAGACCATGGCTAAAAGGGCCACAGTAAATGAGTCATCACACCACAACTATCATAAAACTTAGGTAAACGTCTTTCTGGTATTCTGTGATGCTGGCCAAGATCTATTTATCATCAACAATGATATCACTTGCTCCATATCCTCTTCTGCTCCAGCTTGAATTTATGACAGTTCCTGTTGATGGACTGCTGGAATAATTTTTTGTAGTTATCTTGAGCAAAATTTTACTTACATGTGATATTAATGATATTATTTAATAAAATACATGTTGTAATTCCTTTCTTTGGGATGTGCACAAATATAGATTTCTTCCAATCAGTTATCTCCCAAATTTCTTGACATAGACTAGTGAGTGCTTCCAGCATTAATTGGAATGCTATTAATTCCTGGAACTTTGGGATTTGTTTTGTTTTATTGTCCAATGCTTTCAATGCAATTTGAACTTATTCTTCAATGCCATTAATCTTGATCATGAAGTACCTCTCAAACATTAACCAATTCTTGGAGCTCTGGTGGCCTAGTGGCAAGACGCTGCATTGCAATCCCAGAGGTACACAGTTGAAATCCACCAGATGCTCTGCTGGAGAAGGAGGGAGCAATCTCCTCCTGTACCAGTCGGATCTGATTTGACGGTACACGTAAAAATAATACAATAAAAATTTAAAAAGAAAACGAACATTAACCAATTCTTTTTGATACAGTGATTCTGCATTCCTTCCATATTCTTGTTTTGTTTTGCTTCGATTTTGGTTTTGTTGTTAGCCCTCCATATCTCCTGAATATCCCCTGGGCTGCTAAAAGAGCAAACAAATAAGTCTTGTAGAAAATTCAGCCAAGTTGTTTCTTAGAGGCAAGGATGATGAGCCTTCATCTCACCTGCTCTGGGCATGTTATCAGGAGGGGCCCAACCCTGGGAAACTACTTCATTCGGAAGAAAGGAAGACCCTCAACAAGAGAGATTGACACAGCGACTGTAACAGTGGGTTCAGGTACAGCAGAGATGGTGAGGGTGGCAAAGCACAGGGCAGGGTTCAAATCTGATGTTCAAAAGTTTGTTACAGGTCATAGTCAATGCAATGGCACCTAACAATGACGCATCTCCAGGATGTTAATATTGTTATCCTCACTTTATTTCTTTTTCATTTTTCTTATTTTGACTTGGGATAATAATCACTCCATTGAATTTATGCTTAGTATCTGCCAACCATTATATATATATATATATATATATATATATATATATATAAAATTGCTAATCCTTACAATAACATTAGGAAATAAGTGATGGGGGTTTCAATCATAGTATTTTTCAACGGCTTATTCCTAAGACTTTGTTACTAAGATAATGTTTATTTTGTGTTTGACAGCACACTTTAACATCAGATACACCTCAAGAGGATATCATAGATAAAAAGTGCTTAACAGAAAAATACACTCATCTCTCCTGCGAAAAAGTCTTCTGCCAACCATGGCAGAAATGCATCGATAGGACCTGTACTTGTAAGCTTCCTTATCAGTGCCCAAAGAATGGTACATCGGTATGTTCAGCTAATGGGAGAAGCTACCCAACTTACTGCCAGCAAAAGAGTATCGAGTGTCTTCAATCACAGGCAAAGTTTTCAAATAGAGGAAAATGCACAGCTGGAGGTAGGAAAAGTCCCATTTTCAAATCCAAGTTATTTTATAGAAAAGGCAATCATCAGTCATTCTTGCTCTTAGAAAGTGCATTTCCTATGAAGATGACTCAGAGTTCTTCTCTTGGTTCTTCATAGTAATTAAGAGGATGACTAACACATAAGAGTTACAGGCAATGCAGCTCTTGAGTCTAGAGCAGGTTCTCCTAACACCAGGCCTCCATTTGAAGTTAGCACCACGTTCTCTCCAGCCTTCAGAATTGCCTGCATTCTTGCATCTGCTTGGCTAATGAAACTTATCAGAACTTTGAGAGGCCATTAAAACCTCAACAACAATAAAGAAGTCTTTAAATGAATTATTTAAATGATGCATAGGTTTGGTACACTGTTAGGCACTGTACTGATGTGTAACATTGTCAACCCCTGTTTGACATCTGTCTCCCATAATTTTGTCCTGGTCCATCCTTCCATCACCTTCTGGTCCTTTCCATCTCACTCCATTTGCCTTGATTATTCATGTGGTGTTTGGGCCACTGGAGATTTTCACATACTCCATCCAACCTTGTAAACTTTCTCTTAAATACCAGAGAGCTTGGCTACAGTCTACCCAGGTGTCTAATTTATGAGGAGACTGGGACTGTCACATGTAGACTGGCAGAGCGGTTAATGTCACTGTCAGTCCCGTTTTATTTTAAACCACTCCAATCTCTACCTAGGTAAATGGCAAGCTGTATATGAGCTCTATGGGCCCCATTTCCCTCATCTGTAAAATATGAATAATGTTAGTTTCTAACCCATAAGGCTCTTGTTAAGTGAAATAAAAATGAGGCATGCTTTCTGGTGCACAAAAAGTGCTCATTAATTTCTAGCTGTGACTGCAAAACTCGGACTTATTGACTCCTGGTATCAGGCCTTCACAGACACAGTGAGTTTACATGATTATTATGAATGCAGGGAGCTCTGGTGGCCTAGTGGCAAGAAGTCACGCTGCAATCCTGGAGGCATGCAGTTCGAGACCACCAGTTCCTCCAAGGAAGAAGGATAGGGAGTCTCTTGTGCAATTAACTGCCTCTGAAAACTCGCCAGGGGGTCAGCTATGGGTCGGTTTCAACTCTATGGTACACAACAACAACAAAACAACATCATGAATGCTTATTGCATTCTTTCTAAATCACCATGACATACGCCAGCTCCCTTAGCTGGTGTCTTTTTTGTGATACCAAGTTAAGATGCTGAGGAACTGCATATGATGAGGAAGAAAGCTCCCTGTTAGAGAGGAAGAAGACAACAGTGGAGATTATTGTGTCAGTATCAGGTTTTTCTTCTCCTCAGCTAAATGCCTTAAATAAATCAGCTTGCATAAACTCTTTCTATATTTTCATTATTACTTGGTTGGCTTACTTTTCAGACCATGACTCTTAGAGTAAGATTAACATATCAAACCCAATTGCTGTAGTCAGCTTTCACTCTGGTGACCTCAGAGTATCAAACAGAACTGGTTTCCACTGGCATTTCAATGGTTGATTTTTCACAAGTGCATCACCAGGCCTTTCCTGTAAGATGTATCTGAGTAGACTTCAACCTCCAACCTCTCACTTAGCAACCAGCTGTATTAGAACCACTTCCATTACCTAGGAACATGTAAGATTCATCGTGGTAATGTTGCTTGATAAAGTCAGCTCCAGCTCGTGGAGGTCCATGTACAATAGAATAAGGTGAAAGTGATTGGGGAAGTTCGACTTTACCCTGGAAGGTCACTTCAACTATGAGTTGATGACAATGCCTAGAGGATGTATCAGATATTAAACTGATAGGAACAGATACTACACTTGATCTTAGCAGAAAGGCTGAGAAGTGATTGAGTTGATGACAATGGGTTTCGTATTTTGGAATTTAGCATCGAGTTTCCAGCACTACGCACTTTTTTCTGCCTTCCGCACACACAGTAGCTGGTGGGTTGAAATCATTGATCCTTTGATTAGTAACTAAGGCATTAACTACTGTGTCACCAGGGCTCCTTCCAGACTGACAGAGCAAGTTAAAATTCCTTGCTTTACCGTTTGAGACAGCAGTGTAGTGTTTTAGTTTTTCATGTGAAAAGTAGGGATAAAATAAGCTTAATCTCACCTTCATAGGGTGATTGTGGAGATTTTATGGTTATCATGGGTTGAATTATATTCCCTCAAAATGTGTGCTTGCTTGACTAGGCCCTGGCTCCCAGCTTTAGCAGTTGCCCTCCATTTTGGAATATTAAGTAATTATCCCCTATTTTGTGCTGTACATTTTAACCTGTATATTAATGAGGCAGGTTTAGTGGAAGTGAATCTTTAGTCATCACTCTTACTCAAATAAGCCATATCTTTTACTTAACAAAAGATAAAAGGAGACAGAAATGAGCTCAGAGGGGAGAGACTTGACCATCACCAAGAAAGAAGAGTTGGTGGTTCATTGGGACAATCATTTAGATCTGTGGTCCCTGTTCTGAGAATCTCCTACATCCAGGGGAAGATACATGGAGATCCCTAAGGAATAGCAGGCCCACAAATGGTGAAAAGAGAGAGAAACTTCTCTAAGAACCAACTGAAAGAGAGCTGGTCCAATGAATTTGGGTTTCTTCCTAAACTATGAGAGAACAATATTCTGTTTGTTAAAGGCACCTACTTGTGGTATTTTTGTTTTAACAGCACTAGAGAGTCAACTGAGAGTCAACCATGAGTCAGTTCTACTGGACTACAATGAGTGAGAGAACTATGTGACTGGTGGCAGGCTCTCATAAAATTATGTTAAAATCTTCCTACTGTTCAAAGTTAATTTAACTTGTTTATTGTTGTTATGTGCTGTCAAGTCACCTGCAACACGTAGCAACCCTATGTACAGCAGCTCTGATGCCTGCCCTGTCCTGATCCAGTCTCACTGACTCTGACACACAAACCCCCATTGCCCCAGTTACTGTATCAAACCATCTTATCTGGGGTCTTCCTCTCCTGCTCTGTCCCTCCACCCTTCCAAGCATGATGTCCTTCTCCAAAGACCAGTCCCTCCTGGCCACAGGCCCAAAGTGTGTGAGGCAGTAATTTAACTTATGTTTTATTATTTCCAAGGTTTTTACTCAGAGAGAAATTGTGATTGCCTGACTATGTCCCTTTCTTTCGGTTTTTATTTTAGAGCAATTCACTGTTTCCTTGAAGAACGGAGACAAGGATTCAGAGGGAATTGTTGAAGTAAAACTTGTGGGCCAAGAAAAGGCCTTTATCTGTAATAACAGCTGGGGCATCACACAAGCCAATGTGGCTTGCCGTCACCTTGGATTTCAACAGTGAGTGCTTCTATCTGTGATGTATTTCTCCTGTTTTCTTTTTTTATCTAAGGCTTTTGCAAGAGAACTCTGGTGGCATAATCTGTAGGGAATTGTGCTGATACTACAAAGACTGCACATCTCTGGCAGTTCAAATCCACCAGTGGCTTCCAGGTAGAAAGATAAATAGCTTCCTCCCCTGCAGTCAATGGCCTTAGAAATCCAGTAGAGGGTCACCAGAGTTAGTGCCTATTTGACAGCTCTGAGTGAGTGAGTGGACCTCCTTATAAGAAGCCCTGGGGCACAGTGGTTAAGTGCTCTCTTGCTGTTAAGTTGACTGAACCTACCAGCTTCTTCCAGTCTGATTGCATATTTGGTAGTTCTGCTCCACCAGGAGCCCTGGTGGTATAGTGTGTCAGGCTGTTAACCAAAAGGTTAGTGGTTCAAAGCTACCAGTACACTCAACAGGAGAAAAATGGGCCATCTGCTTCCATAAAGATTTATAGATTCAAATACCTGATGGGTTATTTGAGTCCAACTCAGCTAGAAGGTAGAAGATTCTGTTTGGCTCCACAATCAGCAATCTTGGCGCCAGCCATCAGGAAATCAAAAGACGAATTGCTCTGGGGAAGTCTGCTGTCAAGGGACCTCTCCAGAGAGCTAAATAGCAATGATGTCAGTCCAGGCCATCGTCTTAGCAGTTACTTGCTATGCATTGAAGAGCTAGAAAATGACTAAGGATGATAGAAGAAAAAAACTGATGCCTTTGAGTTGTGGTGCTGGAGAAGAGTATTGAACATACCATGGACAGCCAACAGAACAAAAAGGTCTATCTTGGAGATGGTGAAACGAATGTCTCCTTGGAGACTAGGATTTTGAAGCGCTCACATACTTTGGGCATGTGACCAGGAGAGACCAGTCCTTGGAGAAGGACATGATTCTTGGAAGGAAGGAGGGACTGAGCAGGAGAGGAAGACCCTGGATGAGGTGGATTGACACTGTAACTTGGGTAATGGGTTTAAGTGTGTTGGAGTTAGTGTGATTAGTTCAGCATTGGCCAAGCTTCAGAGTTATTGTACATAGGGTCACTATGAGTCGCAGGCAACTCAATGGCACATAAATAACAACAGTAACATTAATTATGAATTATATATCTCAGTGTAATTCATTATAAAGTCTTATCAATGCCTTATTGTGTGTTGCCTTTTCCTTGGTCCAACATAACTGTTTATTTATTTTTACTTCCCTCTCCAACTCTTCCCACTCCAGATAATCATCCAAGAATGATTCTGTGTGTGAACCTTTTCTTAGCTTAGTGTTCTTATAGAACAATAATTTTTTTGTCACTGACTCTTACCATTCAGCACAATTTCCTCTAGATTCATCCATGTTGTGCAGTGATTACCCAACTATTTATCATTCCTTAGTGTTGCATAATACTCCTTTGTGTGAATTGTGAATATACCTTTGTTTCTTTATTTGTCCACAGATGGACACTTGGATTGTTTCCATTTTTTTTGCTCTTGTAAATAATGCTGCAGTAAACATGAGCATGCACATATCAGTTTGGTATGTTTGTATTAGTTTGTGTTGCAGCTCTTATTTCTTTGGGATATACACTTAGTAGGGAGAATGCTGGCTCAAATGGGATTTCTATTTCCAAGTTTCTGAGGAAGCACCAAACTGCTTTCTTAAATTCCTAGCCAGCAAGGTGTGAGAGTTCCAGTATCTCCCCACCTTCACCAGCATCTGTTGTTTGCTGCCTTGCTGGACCTCATTATGTTGCTGGGATGAGGTAATATCTCATTATTGTTTTGATTTGCATCACTACACTAGTCCCTTGTCAGATGTGCCATGGCCAAACACCCACTAATATTGAGCACTTCTTCAGGTACTTTCTGGTCATTTGAACATCTTGAGCAGTGTCTTTCCTTGCCCTCTGCTGATTTTGTAATTCAATTATTTGTCTCTCTCCACCCCCCCGTAGAGATGTTGGCATTTTCTGTAATTTTTAGAGGTGAGTGCCTTACCAACACTTGTTCAGACTGACTTTATGTTTATCAACTTCTTGTTTGAATGTTCCTTCTTGCATCTCACGCCTTCAATCTGGAGTAAATTTTCTTTTTCTTAATCTACATCCACTGTTGGTTTCAAAAAAAATCACTCATTAGCATGAGCCTCTTATTGTTAGATTGACCCATAAGATATTGCCAACATCTGACAGATTTTTATCTTTTATCTGTTGTTCAACCTAATGGTAAAATCTCGCAGCCTCTGCTCTCTCAGTATCTTGCTTGTATTTTACATCAATTTACATATTTACCACTCTCATTTTAGTCACTGTATCGAAAGGAATTGGAAGACACAGAAGAATTTCATAAAACAACATATGAGCAAGAGCCTATGGTGATGAAAGAAGAAGTTCAGGCTGCTTTGAAGGAAATGGCAAAAATAAGGCTCCAGGAATAGATGGTATACCAACTGACATATTTCAGTTAACAGATGCTGCCCTGGGCGTGCTCACCAAGTTGTGCCAAGAAATATGGAGAACAACCACTTGGCCAACTGACTGGAAGAGATCGATATTTGTTCCTATCCCAAAGAAAGGTGACCCAACAGAATGTGGAAACTACAGAACAATCTCACTGATTTCACATGCAAGCAAGATTTTACTGAAGATTATCCAAAAACGACTGGAACAGCACATCAACAGAGAACTACCAGAAGTCCAGGCTGGTTTCAGAAGGGGTCGTGGTACTAGAGATATTGTAGCTGATGTTAGATGGATCTTGGCTGAAAGCAGGGAATACCAGAGGAATGTCTATCTGTGTTTCATTGACTATGCAAAGGCATTTGACTGTGTGGATCATAACAAACTGTGGCTGACTCTGAGAAGAATGGGAATCCCAGAACACTTGATCGTTCTAATGCAAAACTTATACTTGGACCAGGAGGCAGTCGTCAGAACAGAGCAAGGGAACACTGCATGGTTCAAAATTGGGAAGGGCGTATGCCAGGGATGCATCCTATCTCCAACCTTTTCAACCTATATGCAGAACAGATTATCCAGGAGGCTGGGCTCTATGAGGAGAAATGTGGGGTCAAGATTGGTGGACGATTTATCAACAATCTGCATTATACAGATGACACAACCCTGCTTGCTGAAACTGAGGAGGACCTGAAGCGCCTGCTGCAGAGTGTCAAGGACTGCAGCCTACAATATGGATTGAGGCTCAATGTCAAGAAGACAAAGATTCTCACCACTGGCCCAATTGGCAGCATCAGGATGGATGGTGAAGAGATTGAGATTGTACACAGCTTTAGTTTGCTTGGCTCCATAGTCAACAGTCTTGGCACCAGCAACCAGGAAATTAAAAGGCGCATTGCCATGGGAAAGTCAGCTGTTAGGGACCTCTCCAAAGTGCTGAAGAGCAATGGTATCTCTTTGGAGACTAAGGTGCATCTGATGCAGGCCATGATCTTCGCAATCACCTGTTATGCATCAGAGAGTTGGACAATGACCAAGGAGGATATAAGGAGAATTGATGCCTTTGAGCTGTGGTGCTGGAGGAGAGTATTGAGAACAGATTTGTCCTGGAAAGGGTTAAACCGGGTGGCTTCTTGGAGGCAAGGATTCTGAGGCTCCGTCTAACATACTTTGGACATGTTGTGAGGAGAGACTGGTCCTTAGAGAGGGACATCGTGCTTGGGAGGGTGGAGGGACAGCGCAGGAGAGGAAGGCCCTCTATGAGGTGGATTGATTCAATGATTGGGATAATTGGAATAGGAGTGTCAGAGACAGTGCGATTGGCACAGGACAGAGCGGAGTTTAGGGCTGTTGTACATAGGGTCGCTATGAGTCGCAGGCGACTCGACGGCACATAACAACAACACATTTTAGCAAGTAAGAATTTTCCTTCCTTCCCTAAGAGCTCTTGAAGGGTGTTTATTCCATGTTGCCTAATATACTTAACGTTGTTGTTTTGGTTTTTTTTTTAGGTTGAGAATTTACCTTATTTTGTTATTCAACAGTTTCATAACTATTCTGTATTTCTTATAGATTTTTAGAAGACTTTTTGTGTTGTGATTTTAGTGAATGTTTACAGAAAGGATAAGTTTTCATTTATTCCCTAAATATTAAAGAGCAATGGTGTCACTTTGGAGACTAAGGTGCATCTGATCCAGGCCATGGTCTTTGCAATCACTTGCTATGCATCAGAGAGCTTGACAATGACTAGGGAGGACTGAAGGAGAATTGATGTCTTTGAGCTGAGGTGTTATAGGAGAGTATTGAATAAGCCACACACTGCTAAGGAAATGAATACGTTCATCTTAGAGAGGGTTAAACCAGGCTGCTCCTTGAGGCAAGAATTCTGAAGCTTAGTCTGACATATTTTGGACATGTTTCAAGGAGGGACCAATCCTTGGAGAAGGATGTCATGCTTGGGAGAGTGAAGGGACAACACAGGAGAGGAAGACCCTCTATGAGATGGATTGATTCAGTGACTCAGGTAATCTGGGTAGGTGTGTCAGAAACAGTGAGATTTGCACAGGATAGAGCAGGGTTTAGGGTTGTTGTACATACGGTCACTATGAGTCGCAGGTGACTTGATGGCACATAACCACAACAACAAACCCAAAATATCATTATATTGCTGGAGAGTGTAGCTCTGTGTGAAAACAAAATGTGCTTGCTTAAATTAAACCAACTTACTTTCCAGATCCTAGGTAATGAATAATGAGCCAGCAAAGAAAATCTTAAGAGCAAGGGGTAACTAGGAAGATTTAAAAAACAAACAAACAAAAAACCAAAAACAAACAACACAAGAAAGAACAGCTGAGCAGACTATGCCTGATTTATACATCCAATTCCCTTTCTCAGAGAGATAGGGGCAAGTGAAGAGATGATTAGAAGTCAGAAATGAAGAATTAGGAAAAAATACTCCTCCTTAACAGATGTAGCATTTTCCAAGTGCTTGCCATGTTTTGAATTCTGGCAAGTCAGTCTGTAACTCATATATAGAAAATTACTTTAGTCCATTACTTCCTTTTTTTCTTTTTAATAAATTTTTTATTTTAATTGTGATTTTAATGAAAGTTTACAGAAAATTAGATTTTCATTCATTGTTGCACATTTTCACCCCACCTCCCTCCCTCCTTTCTCTGGGGGTGGGGGTGAGGCTGGGCGGGGAGAAAAGTGCAACAATGAATGAATGGAAATCTAAAAATCTCTGTAAATGTTCCTTAAAATTAATAGTAATTTAAAAAAAGGGGGGGAAAGCCCAAATCCTACAGATGTCCAAAATGAAGTGGACACTTTATAAAAGCAGATTTAGATTTAAGTGAACATTGAGAGAATGGGTAATATCAATAAAGAATAAACAATAGAAAGATTTAAAAATATAGTCCATTACTTTCTTACAATAGCTCATAAGTGCAAAATAGTAATTATTCCAACCTAATGTTATATTTATTCTATTTGCAGTGGTGCTCTTGATGCTCATAGAAATTTTGGAGATATAAACACCCCTGAATGTCTGCACGTACGTTGTCAAGGACTGGAGACAAGTCTGGCTGAATGTACTTTTACTGAGAACAGAGCTGTTGAGTCCCAGGGTGTAGCTGGTGTGGTGTGTTACATTCCAAACACTTCAGGTTGGTAGGATACTTTCATATGTCTGATTATTTATCTTGCCATTCCTACTTTATTTTCATTCACATATGATAATTTCTATTTTTTCCTTCCTTCAAAATAATTTATTTCAAAGCAAGCCAATAGTATAATAGTATGATTGGCATTCATTTGCAGCTATAAAAGGCAGGGTAGGCTCCCTGACATATTGTAAATTTTAGAGATTATTTTTGGTACTTCCTTCTTCTTGTACGTTTTACCAACAAGTAATCCTGCTTTCCAGAGTTTTCTGTTTGAAGTCATAATACTCGTGACTTCTATAAGGTGGATATAATGACAGTGGCACAGGATAGGACAAGATTTCCATCTGTTGCTGACTGGATTACTATGAGTCATAATGACATCTAACAATAGATGATAAATTCCCCGACTCCCCATTTCCTCTCACACATCTGAATTAAAGTCAGTATACCAGTTAAGCATCAGAAGAAACCTTTGAAGAGGCCTAGGTTATATACATTCTTATGAACTTTTGTTTTTTGAACTTTTTTTTGGTTTTTTTTTTTAACTTTTGTTTTTTAATTTGGGAATACTAGAACACTTGATCGTGCTAATGCGAAAACTATACTTGGATCAAGAGGCAGTCGTCAGAACAGAGCAAGGAAACACTGCATGGCTCAAAATTGGGAAGGGAATATGCCAGGGATGTGTTGTCTCCATACCTTTTCAACCTGTATGCAGAGCAGATTATCTGGGAGGCTGGGCTCTATGAAGAGAAGTGTGGCATCAGGATTGGTGAAAGATCTATCAACAATGTGCATTATGCAGATGACACAACCCTGCTTGCTGAAACTGAGGAGGACCTGAAGCACCTGCTGCAGAGGGTCAAGGACTATAGCCTTCAATATGGATTGAGACTCAATATCAAGAAGACAAAGATTCTCATCACTGGACCAATTGGCAGCATCAGGATGGATGGTGAAGAGATTGAGATTGTTCACAGCTTTAGTTTGCTTGGCTCCGCAGTCAACACTCTTGGCACCAGTATCCAGGAATTTAAAAGATATATTATGATGGGGAAGTTTGCTGTTAGGGACCTCGCCAAAGTACTGAAGAGTAATGGTGTCTCTCTGGAGGTGTTCTGATACAGGCCATGGTCTTTGCAGTCACTTATGCGTTAGAGAGTTGGACAATGACTAGGGAGGATAGAAGGAGAATGATGCCATTGAGATGTGGTGCTGGAGAAGAGTATTGAGTGTACCATGGACTGCTAAGAAAATGAACAGGTTCATCCTGGAGAGGGTTCAACTGAGGTGCTCCTTGGAGGCAAGGATTCTGGGGCTTCGTCTGACATACTTTGGACATATTGTAAGGAGGGACTGGTCCTTGGAGTGGAACATCATGCTTGGGAGTGTGGAGGGACAGTACAGAAGGGGAAGGCTCTCTATGAGGTGGATTGATTCAGTGACTGGGGTAATCGGGATGGGTGTATTGGAGAAAGTGCGATTGGCACAGGATAGAGCAGGGTTTAGTGCTGTTGTACATAGGGTCGCTATGAGTTGCAAGTGACTCAACAGCACATAACAACAACAACAACAATTGCTTTGCATAAAAAATTCATATACATTATGCTTCACACTTTCTTGCATTCACATTCTATATCATACAATCATTCTCATACATTATGTTTTATAAAATGAATCACATTTCAACTGTGCTAACCAATACCCCACCTTTCAGGTCCTCTCTAGATCTTGCCCATTTCCTTCACCTCCCACTCTGCCCACCAACTTCACAACCTCATGATTTCCTCCTGCCCGTCTTCAACGTTCTGCTCCCCACCCCCTTCCTCCCTTGGACCTTCATACACATTTTACTAGTTATCCTTCTATTTTTAAAAAAATTCTCTTGTGCAGTATTTGTCCTTATGAGACTAAGTTAGTTTACTCAGAATAATGCTCTCCAGTCTCTCCCATGTTATGTAATATTTTTTGCAATTGTTGCTTCTGAGTGCTGCGTAGTATTCCATCTAGCATGTGAATGTACCACAATTTCTCAATCCATTCTTTTGTTGTTGGATATTTGGCCCGTTTCTATGTCCTTGCAATTGTGAATAACACAGACATGAACATCGGTGTACAAATCTTTGTTTGTGTCTCAGTTCTAATTTCCTTGAGGTGGATTCCAACTGCCACCAAATAGTGGTAAGCCACCAGGGGTCCTTCTAATAGTCATTAAAGCGGTGACTTAAAACCACATGAAATACCACACCACCTCCATGGGGATCGCTGATGCTAGGTGCCACCTAGTCAATGAGGGCACAAAGTAAGGGGTGCGGATTAATGTAGAGCATGAAAGGATGAGAACCA
Source organism: Elephantulus edwardii (assembly GCF_000299155.1). Lineage (NCBI taxonomy): Eukaryota > Metazoa > Chordata > Mammalia > Macroscelidea > Macroscelididae > Elephantulus > Elephantulus edwardii. Next base: position 23,634,190 of record NW_006399762.1, read on the forward strand.
GTCTTTGCTAAGGTCGGGCAAGAGCTCATGATTCCTGAACCTCCCATCTCGGCGAATGGACAAGTCCACAAAGAACACTGATGCTCAAGGGTAGTGAAAGAGTCTCAATAAGGCAGCTTTGACAATTTCTTTTCCTTATTACCCAGACATACTGTGTTGCTAAATCAAAGCAAATCCATTGCTGTAAAGTACGTTCTGATGCATAGTCGCCCTATAGGAAAGATTAAAACTACCTGTGGGACTTTAGGATTGGACATCTTTATGGAAGCACACTCCCACATCTTTCTCTCATGGAGCAGCTGGTGTGTTCAAACCACAGACCTTTCTGGTTAGCAGCCAAGTATTTTAACCACTCTGCCCCCAGAAGTCCTTTCTGTGTTATATTTTATGTCGTTTTTTTATTTGATGTCTGACTTCATGTGTCTGAATCATCCCATCATTCAGAAAACGTGTTAAGTGAATCATGCTGTGAAAATGTTAATGGTAACCACAAAACCGTGAGTAAATTTCATAATTCCTTCTGTACAGATCCTCCAGCAGAGGATTCCTTTCACTGTGTGAATGGGAAATACATTTCTCAGAAGAAGGCCTGTGATGGAGCCAATGACTGTGGAGACCAAAGTGATGAGCTGTGCTGTAAAGGTAGAGATAAATGTTATCTCTAAATGCCCTAAATGTGGTTTTCTTACTGAATAAAGTGTAAGTAACATTACCATTGTGTTTTAGGATTTCATCTCCTTCAGTTTTAAGAAATTCATGCACCTGCTTCTGTTTGTTTTCACAGCATGTCGAGGTGAAAGTTTCCCCTGTAAATCTGGAGTTTGTATTCCAAAGGAGAATAAATGCAACGGGGAGTTAGACTGCATCACAGGAGAAGATGAAATTGGCTGTGAAGGTAATTGAAAGTGTTCTGGTTAAATTCTTTTTCACTAGCCAATGAAAAATTGAGAAATAGTTTCTTCTTGCTGTTAGGTGCTGTCGAGTTGAGTAAGACTAATAGTGAGCCTGACAGCAACAGATCTGAACTCTGTCCTAGCCTGTGGCATCCTCATCATCTTTGACACACTTTGACACACTGCAGCACATTGCATCAGTCATTGTGTCAATCCATCTTGTTGAGGGTCTTTCTCTTTTTCACTGACCCTCCACATTTCCAAGTAAGATGCTCCTCTACAAAGTATAGCCTCTTCTAGCAGCAAATCCTAAGCCCATGAGTTGATGCTTTGTCAACTTTGCCTCCAAGGAACACTCTGATTGTACTTTCTCCAAGACACATTTGCTTGTTCCTTTGGTTGTCCATAGGACGTTCAGTACTCATCTTCCACCCCACAGCTCAAAGGCATCAATTCTTCTGCTATTGTCCCTATTCATAGTCCAGCTCTCAGATGCATAGCAAGTGACTGAAAAGACCATGGCCTGGATCAGGTACACCTTAGCCTTCAAACTGACATCACTGCTCCAGACTTTTCCAATGCAGTACATCTCTTGATCTTCTGATCAAGGGTGTTGATTGTGGATCCAAATAAAATGAAGTTGTTCACAGTTTCAATTTTTTTCTCTTATTATGATATTTCCAATTGGCCCAATGGTGAGATTTCTGTTTTCTTGACATTGAGATATAATGCATATTGAAGGCTGTAGTCTTTGCTCTTCTGCAGCAAATGCTTCAAGTCCTCCTCACTTTCAGTGAGCAAAGTTGTGTCATCTGCATAATGCAGGTTGATGATGAGTCTTTCTCTAATCCTGATGCCACAATCATCTTCACAGAGTTCATCTTCTCCAATAATTTGCTCAGATTATATATTTAATAGGTATGGAAAGAGGGTACAACCCTGACGTAATCCTTTCTTACTTTCAAGCCATGTAGTGTTCCCCTAGGTATGGAATGGTACGGTATGGTATGGTATGGTATGGTACGGTACGGTACGGTACGGTACGGTATGGTATGGTATGGTATGGTATGGTTTGACAAATGGTTAGGTATGGGTGACTGCCGCAGTGAGCTCTAATGTGTCAAGAAGTATGATGGCACAAGATAGGGCGGGGTTCAGATCTGTTGTTCATAGCGTCACTATGGGTTGTACACAACTCCACAGCACCACAACAGTGTTGCCTTGCTTTGTTCATACAATAGCCTCTTGGTCTAGGTATAAATTTTTCAGTAGCATAATTAAGTGTTCTGGAATTCCCATTATTCTCAATGTTAGTCATAATTTGTTATGATCCACACAGTCAAAGGCCTTTCCATAGTCAACAAAGCACAAATAGACAATATTCTGGTTTTCTCTGCTTTCAAAGAGGATCCATTTGACATCACCAATCATACCCTCAGTGCCATGGCTTCTTTAAAACTCAGCTTATCTGGTGGCCTAGTGGCAAGGAGCTGCAACTACAATCCCAGAGGTGCAAGGCTTGAATCCACCAGATGCTCTGCCAGGGAAGGAGGGACAATCTCCTCCTGTACCAGTCAGATCTGATTTGACGATACACTCACACAAAAATAATAATAAAATTTAAAAAAGTTTAAAAAAACCCTCAGCTTAAACTTTTGGCAGTTCTCTGTGTATGCACCTTTCAAGCAATTTTGGATAATCTTCTGCAAGATTTTGCTTGCATGTATATTAATTACATTGTTCAATAATTTTCACATTCTTTTGCATCACTTTTCTTGGGAGTGGAAACAAATACGGATCTTTTTCTGTCAGTCAACCAGGCAGCTGTCCTCCACATTTCCTGGCATTCACTGATGAGCATGTCCAAGCTGCATGTGTTAATTGAAACATGTCAATTGGCATCTCATCAATTCCTGAGGCCTTATTTTTCTTTGCCTGTGCCTTCAGTGCAGCTTGAAGTTCATTCATCACCACTGACTCTTGATCATATAATACTTCCTGAAATATTTCAGTGTCATCAATTCTTTTTGGGTACCATGATTCTGTGTATTCCCTCCATCTTCTTTTGATGCTTCCTGGATCATGCAAGATTTTGTCCATAACATCCCTCTGAATCACAACTGGCGACTTGAATTTGTTTTTCAGTTCTTTCAACTTGAGAACACTAAGTGAGTTTTCCCTTTTTTCTTCTCCAGTTCCAGCTCTCTGCATTTTCCATTATAATACTTTGCTTTGTCTTCTCAAACTCTCCTTTGAAATCTTCTGGTCAAGGCATTTACTTTTGCATCTTTTTCCTTTGTTTTGGATTCTTGATGCTCTAGTGCAAGTTCTAGAGTCTCTTCTGACCTCTATTTCTGTTTTTCTTTCTCCTGTCTTTGTAATGATCTTTTGCTCTCTTCATGGATGGTAATCCTGGATGTCATCCCAAAATTCCAGCAAACAAGCCAAATGAGAAGTCAATCAAAATAAGGAGAAACATCTTGTTGTTAGGTCCTGCCAAGTTGAGTACAATTCATAGTGACACTACAAACAAAAAACCTGAACCTTTAGGTAAACCTTAATTTTTAGTGATCACTGGAAGATATAACAGAAAGAGTACCACTGGATGGACATTTGAGGAACTATGCAAAGTTTATCTCCTTAGATCTTAACTTACTAGATACTTATTGTAGAAGTTTTCTTTAGAAAAATATTTTCACATATATCAAAATTAATGTGTGTATAGAATGAGTTCATATGTATTAATTTACTACTTGTAACAGTTATTATTATTTGCTTATCTTATTCTTCTATCTTCTAGCTTACTTGCTTTTTAGCTTGTTTACTGGAGTATTTGAAAGCAAATTCGGGAAGCATGTCCATTTACTTACAGATGCACAAATTATTAATGGTAAAGGGAGTTTATATTTGTCATTGTTGCTGGAACCAACCTATAGCTGACCCTCTGGTGGGTTTTCAGAGGCAGTATATGTATGTATACATGTTGTTATATGCCGTTGACAGAACTGATTCATAGCTGACACTGCAATAGATTTTCAGAGGCTGAAAATCGCATATTAGGAGATTGCCCATCTTTCTCTCAAGGAATTGGATTCAAATTGTCTGCTTTTGGGTTGGCAGCATAACCCCTTACCACTTGATCATTGGAGGACTTTCCATATGTAAGTGCACACACATATATGCAACAACTCCGGTGGCCTAGTCCATAGGTAGTTACACTAATAACCCAAGGAGGTGCACTTCTTCGGTGGTTCAAATCCATCACTGGCTTTGCAGGAGAAAAATAGTCAACTTCTTCCCATGTGATTTACAGCCTTGGAAACCCATTGGAGAGTCAGCTATATGTTGGTTGAAACTTGACAACAATGAATATGAGGTTTATATGTGTGTGCATATACATATACACACATATACATATATATGTAATACTTATAAATACAAATGTTTATATATATATATAAATAATCTCATTGTTATAAACGAAAACTCATTACAGTTAATTCTAACTTGTATCAACACTATAAGACAAGAGTAGAATAGTCATATATGGCTTTCAAGAGTGTAAATCTTTATAGATGCAAAGGGCAACATCTTTCTTCTATTGAGAGCCTGGTAAGTTAGAGCCACTTACACTTCAGTTAGCAGTTAAACACTTTTACCACTGCACTACCTAGGCTCCTATTCCTGACTTTAGTACACTCACTCAGGGACTTAAGATATTGAATCTAAATACTTGGTAGACTTTATGGGGAATGTATGGGATTGAGGAACATGTTAACATCTCAAGAAGATTTAGCCAAATCCAGAATAAGGACTCACGTGATTCAGAAGACAGGCAGTAGGAAGTAGCTAAGAGAATACGCCATCCCCTTTTCCTTATGAATCAGGGTGAAGTCTCTCTCAGGGAGGAGTGATAGGGAATGGCAAGGGACACACTGACAAAGGAGATTAATCAGAACTGGCTTTGACAAGCACTGTGGCAATTGGACAATTAAAACAGACATGGTGGGGGAAAGAAGAACGAACTGGGGAGGAGGGTGGAGAAAACAGTGCAACAATGAATGAATGAAAACCCAAAATCTCTGTAAATGTTCATTAAAACTAATAACATTTAATAAAAACAAAAAGAAGACAGGCAGTGAAACACCAAGAAAGACCGATCTAGTAAGCTGGAAGCACACTCCCATGACTCAGTCATATATATATAACTCCAAATAAAATAATACAAAGACAACAAAACCACAATGCCTCAGAGGCAACAGATGGCATTGTTGTTCTTGTGTGTACCATTGACTCAGAACCAACCTATAGCTGATCCTTGAGTAGGTTTTCAGAGGCATTAAATTGCACAGGAGAAAATTGTCCATCCTGCCATTAAGGAGTTGGTGGATTTGAACTTTGTGCTTTTGGGATTACATTGTAGCTTTTTACTACTAGACCACCAAAACACCCTAGAGTAGCTGTAGACTAGTCAAAAAAAATCAGGATAAGATAGCACCAAAACACTGACCCAAGTGTAGAACCAGAAAGTCTTGAAACGTCATGATAGCAATTCAAAAGAATAATATTAAGTGTCTTCTACAGATTGAGAAAAATATAGACTTAAAACAAAAACAAACCCTAACAATGCAAGACAAAACAGATAAAAGAAATGGAAAGTTACAAACCATGAAGAAATAAAAAATTGGAATTCATATTTAAGACTGAAATTTCAGAAGGGAGCTCTGATGGTTTAGTAGGTAACCCAAAGGTGTCAACTCTTTGGTGGCATGAATCCACCAGCAGCTCTGTGGGATAAAGATGGGCAGTCTCCTCTGTTGGGATTTATGGTCTCTGAAAACCTACCGGCTTATTAGCCATAACTCAGTTCTCACTTGACACCAAAGGAGAGAGAAAGAGGAAATTTCAGAAATAGATAACATATTGGAAATGAAACACAAAAATCAATTAATTAGAGGACAGATCCTTAAATACTTATGAGTAAAAATATTTTCATGTTCATTATATTTTGTTCAATCCTTTCTAAAGGAAAAGGGAAAAAATATTTTCAAGAAATGTGGTAAATAATGACTTTTGTTACACTCCTTCTAAAAAATGTTACTAATTCTTACCCCACTCCTGATTCTACATGATCTTCCTCCTGACTCAAAGGTTAACATTTAAAGCTAAAGAATATTAATCTTAATAAATCAGAAAAAAATAATCCCATTTTTAAGAAATTAACTACTCTCATTTTCCATCTATTTCTTGGATCCATATATAAAATACACTCAGTCAGTTGTCGTTATTAAGTATACCCTTATGTAAGGGAGCTCTGGTGACCTAGTGGCAAGAAGCTGCGCTGCAGTCCTGAAGACATGCAGTTTGAGGCCACCAGCTGCACCTTAGGAGAAGGAGGGGCAATCTCCTCACATGCAGTTGACTAACTCTGAAAATGCCCCTGAGGGTCAGCTGTGGGTTGGTCTGACTCTATGATACACAACAACACTTCTGGAAGAGAAGCTCTATCTAAGGGCGGGCAGGGAGCAAGCTTTATTTGCATAGTGGTTAAACACTAGGCTGCTAACTGAAAGGTTGGCAGTTCTAACTTGCCATCTGCTCACAGGGAGAAAGAGGTGACCATCTGCTTCCTTAAACTTTCACAACTCTGGAAACCCTATGAGGCAGTTCTTCTCTGTCCTACAGAGTAACTATGACTCCAAATCCATAGCAATGGGTTTGGTTTGGGTTTAAAGGAGGGCAAGTGAGAACAGAGAGGTAAAATGAATATATTCATATATTCACTGATCTTTCTTTTAGTGGCCAGGCCAGAATAACTAAATCCAAATTAAAGAGCAGTTTGAATTATATCTTGATTTAATTTCTCTTTGATAAGCCCCCCCCCCATTTAGTGACAGGAGTTAAAAATGTTTGTAAATTTTGCATAACTGTATAATAAGCTTCCTGTTGGATAGGTCTTAAAATATATCTAAAAGACT
>NW_006399762.1:23641806-23660637 GCF_000299155.1 Elephantulus edwardii
AGCTGGAATGGTCCTTGGAGTCAAGGATTCTGAAGCTTCATCTGACATACTTCGGGCATGTTGCAAAGAGGGATTGGTCCTTGGAGAGGGATATCATGTTTGGGAGAGTAGAGGGACAGCATAGGAGAGGAAGACCCTCGATGAGATGGACCATTTCTGTGATTGTGGTGGTGGAATTGAGTGTGTCATAGACAGTGAGGTTGGTACAGGATAGAGCAGGGTTTAGGGCTCGTGTACATAGGGTCACTATGAGTCACAAACAACTCGGCGGCACATAACAACAACAACAATCTGTCATTGAAGTTGAAGTGATATCCTTGCAAAATTGTTTAATTGCAAGATGAAAAGTATGTTATATGGTATGGAGAAACCCCAAGAAAAGATGGCATTCTGGTGGGCTTTTCTTTTTGTAAGCATTAAGTCCTTATACCATTATTTAAATATTGAGGTTTTATTCAAGTAAAAATAATCTCTTTGCTACAGTGAAATTTTTATTTTTTGTTTTAGATGCTGAACATCCTGTAAGTCAAGGTAAACCTACTTTTATCATATAAAGTTAATATTATGCTATTTAAAATGAGATCAAGTGCTGTAGATTTTCTATTCTATGTACAGTATTGAAATAATATACTTTTTCCTTTTGCACAAATAATTTTTTTTTTTTTTTTGCTGAGGTACACTTTTTTCTGTTTGATTTTTTTCAGGCCTTGAACCTGAGGGACAAGGTAAAACTTATATAAAATTATTGGGATACTGCAGAATTGAAACACAACTAAGGTACTATTGTTTTCTTATATTTTTGTGTAAATATTTACTTAGTGTGATCCAAAATTCTCGCGATGTTACAGAATTGAAACACAACTAAGGTACTTTTGTTCCTAGAGTTGCTATGAATCGCGCTTGACTCGATGGCGATCAACAACAGACCATTAGAGCACCGGCATCACCATGATGAATCAAAATCTAGTTCATCAGAGTCTTGGTTGCTCCCTGTGCCTAGTTTCCGTTGACTTTTTTTTTTTTTTATTTCAATGAACATTTACAAAGATTTTGGATTTCCATTCATTCATTGTGCACTTTTCTCCCTGCCCACCCCACTCCCACCCCCAGTTCGCTCTTCTTCTTGGAAAGCAAATTGGTATACAATACCCCCACAGCCCCACACCCCCACACCCCCATCCCAAGAATACTCAACTCTGCAACCCTCATTCCGAACTCTTATGATAATGATGATGATAATGTCCTAAAATATATTACTTTTAAACTGTTCTCTCCCTCATTGGCTTCAATGCAGTATACATAACGATTTAGAACAAGTTCAAGGCTGTTTTTTAGAGTAGGGCTTTTTGCTCCTTAGGGTTTTTAAAGCTGTGGCCTTGCATAAGAAGTTCTCCAGGCTTTTCTTCCGAAGCACCTGTGGTTAGACTTGAACTTCCAAGATTTCTGTTAGTAATGGAGTGCCTAGCCCGTGTGGCAGGAAGGAATGCCAAGACATTGTGAGATTTCCCTTCTCTGGGCCTTTTAATTTTGCCTGCTCTACAATGCAGAAATCAGTCCTCATGAACCTCATTATTCTCATGTACCAGACTCCTCCAGTTTGTGCCCAGATAGGTAGTTTATTGTGAGTCTTCTCAATAGCATAATGGTAGAAAGGAAAGAAGTTGATGGGCTCTGGCAATTTTGTACAATTCTTTTTTGAAAGAAAGGGCTTTTTATTGGTTTGCATACAGTAATTTGTTTACATTATGTTTCATTCATGTGTATTGGTTTTGGAGAGGGGTTTTTTCCACTCTCTCCCTTCACCCATGAAACTTGTACAGTTTTTTAAAAGAAAAGACAAACTTAATACAGAAAAGCATTATCAAGTTTACAAACATTTAAACTCTTTGCTTTATTACAGAAGCAGTGGGAACTGTACTAGCTGATATGAATGCAGGTAAGTTAAATATATCTCTTTACTGATGTTAGTTAACTCGTAGTATTCCATCCTGTGAATGTACCATAATTTCTCAATCCATTAGATTGTGGTTGGACATTTGAGCTGTTTCCATGTTCTTAGAATGGTGAATAAAACTGCTGTGAACATTGGTGTACACGTCTCTGTGCCTCAGCTCTCATTTTCTCTGGATATATTCCAAGCAGTGGAAACCTGGATCCTGGCTGAAAGTAAGAAATACCAGAAGAATGCCTGTTTGTGCTTTACTGACTATGCAAAAGCATTTGACTGTGTGGATCATGACCAGTTGTGGCTGACATTAAGAAGAAGAATGGGACTCCCAGAGTACTTGATTGTGCTCATGTGGAACCTATATCTGGACCAGGAGGTTGTTGTGTGAATGGAGCAGGGGAACACCACATGGTTTGGAACTGGAAAGGAAGTGCACCAGAGTTGTACTCTTTTCTGCTTATCTGTTCAACCTATATGCTGAGCAAATTATCTGAGAAACTGAACTCTATGAAGATGTTATGTTTAGATGGTAAAAATCACCATTAGATAATCTTTTAACTCTATTATGAAAAATACAAACATCCAAGGGCCCCAGTTGAAACTTTCAATCCTTCCAAAAAATCCATCAATGTTCCTCATCGCTCCTTAATCTAAGTCCTTCTGAGTTGACATTATCAACAAGTAAGATGCCTAGGGGATGAGCTTCTTTAAAAAAAAATGGAGAAATGCTTTTTAAAACTGAGTTGTTTGGTATGGCCAGTTTGAAGTGAAAACAACATTCTACTGCTAAATAAAGTTTTTCTCTGTTGGTCACACACTTTGCTAAGACAGTTTTGTAAAAATCAACTGGATTTCAAATATCACCCATGGAATAACTTTTAAACAGAAAAGTACTTGATCTGTCCTTTCACAATACTTTTATTCATTATAAGAGAAGGCCTGTGTCTTGAGAAATTAGTAGCTGGTCAAAGTTATTAGACCAGACAGACATGCATTAAATCCTGACTCAGTTGTCAGTTTTTTATCTCTGCGTTACTTAACCTCAAATAAATTGAGAATGAAGAAATAACATGTTGGGACCTCCGGGTAGTTAGTTGCTGCTATTTTAGGAGGATCTGGCTGCACTTAAAGTAAAATGAGATTCCATTGTATTTACCAGGTCCTCACGTTATTTAACAGTTGTTTGGAATTTTGCTTTGATTAAATCTGACAATAAGTTAATAATTTTGAGCCCACAGATGTAGATATTAATCCTCAACAAAGATCCACTGTTTTTCTACTCAAGAAAGCATTAATGTTCAAATATTACCCAAGATGATGGCACTATCCAAGTTCTCAATGGATCATTCATCTCCTCTTCAAATTCAAACAGAAATTTAAGACATTCTACTCTTCCCTAAAGTCATTTCTTAGAATGAATGGATGTAAAACAACAACAACAAAACCCAGGACACTTTTATCTATTTATTCACAAACTTCTTCTCTTCTTCTCATATGCCCAAAATGATTGATATTGATATCTCATTTTCTTTCTCCTGTGGGACTCCATGGGTATTACCAAGAAAACAAATTTGCAAAAAACACTGGTGGCATGATGAAGTACTTAAAGAGAATAAAGAGAGTGTCTGAAGCATTTACTTTCTTCCTTTGTCATGTATCACAGAGGACAGGAATGAAGTCACAGGCTACGGACTGAAAAGCACTTCCTGACCCACCAGCTGATGTGGGATTACCCAGAGGTCGCTGGTTCAACACCTCCCAGGCTTGAAATGATCATGAAATAAGATAAACTCCGGAGAAGCAACTTAGCATGGAGCCTGATACATAGAAAGTACTGAAAGTAGTTTCATAAACATTGTAGTCTCTACAAAAGAAAAACTCAGAGGGTGAGAAGTCACATTTCTCCACGTCAGCGTACTCTGATGATTTCAGGAGGTGGCCCTACAGTGTAATAATGCCTGTTCAGACATGCACGCTCTCATTAGCTAAAGCTTGGAAGGTGTTCAACTCCTCAGCCAGCCTCTTTCTGCCACTTGTTCACCTTTAGTCAGAGATTCAGAGGTTCTAGTCAAACTTAATACAAAGAAAAAATGTTTTTAGATTAATAATACAGTTTGTTGCTGTCGTTGTTGTGTACCATAGAGTTGGAACTGACCCATAGCTGGTGGGTTTTCAGAGGCATTTGCCCATCCTCCCACAGAGCAGCTGGTGTATTCAAACTGTGTGCCTTCAAGATTACAGAGCAGCTTCAAAGAATATAGTTACGTTGTTATTAAGTGCTGGCAATTTACTTGCAACTCATAGGGACCCATTACAACAGCTCTGTAGTAATATTCAAAATAATTTGCTTAACCAGGCTGTTACTTGGAAGCAAGGATTTTCAAGCTCTGTCTGACATACTTTGGGCATGTTACCAGGAGAGACCAGTCCTTGGACAGGGATATTTTGCTTGGGAGGGTGGAGGGAAAGCACAGAAGAGGAAGACCCTGGATGAGGTGGATTGACTCAGTGGCTGGGGTAATGGGGGTAGGTGTATCAGACACAATAAGGTTGACTCAGGATAGAGCAGGGTTCAGAGCTGTGTTGGTCACTATGAGTCACAAGTGACTTGATGGAACATAATAACAACATATCATAATCATTTTTATTAGCTATGACTTTGTTCTGTTTTTAAAGATAACGAGGAATTTGCCTATCCATAAGGTAATAGGTTCAAAAGAATAATCATACCACCTCTTCTTTCTTGAAGAAAGAAAACGGATAAAAACACTTTTACCTCAGTTATCTTGTGGAGTTAGAAACAACACACATGCTCGGAGGAAACGAGTCGTGGGAGGCAAACCTGCACGAAAGGTAAATGTGATTGAAAAATGTACTTCCTAAGAAGACCTCAAGTGTGTGGGGTAGCGGGGTGAGTGGAAGCAGTTTCTAGGAGGTGATGTATTAACAAGGCATTTGAATCTAAGAATGAAAACATCTTAAGGAACCATCTGTAACATGTCTAGAAGCATGTAGTAACCAATTAAATGTCTTGTATAGGGGGACTTCCCATGGCAGGTGGCCATAAAGGACGGCGAAAATCTTAACTGTGGAGGAATTTATATTGGTGGCTGTTGGGTTTTGACTGCTGCACACTGTGTCAGGTAAAAACTTTCACCAGGAGATCTTGGATTTCACAAAGCAATGATAATAGATATAGATATGTAGATAATGTATATTAAATATAGGTGGATTATAGAGATAGACTGTGGCAAGTGATGAATCAAAGCATATCTGAGAAAAGTCATTGTGCAGATACATAAGTACTAAATCCTCTTAGATATCTCTGACTTTATCCCCAGATGCTTATCAACCTACTGGCTCCCCACAGAACAAACTTAGGTACCAAGTTATTCTACTCGGTGCATGTGTGTCATGGAAGAGTCAGTAGCTACCACCTCCATTTTCTAGAGCTTGTGCAAACTGCTTTTAGAGTTTATGACTGAAGAGTTTGTGAAGATATCATATGAATTGTCTATAGTCTCACCTCAACAAAATTACTTTCTAAGGAGCTGAATGCATCCAGACACTCCAGACACGCAGCTCCTTTTCCCCATTCAGGTGCCCTTCTCCATATGTGATGTGTTGTCTTAGTCATCTAATGCTGCTCCACCAGAGAGGCCACAAGCAGAAGGTGCCAACAAACAGAAATGTATACTCTTACCATTTACAAAGCTAGAAGTTCAGACTTAGGAGGCCAGCTTAGGGGCAAGTTTCTCTCTCTGTTAGTTCTGGAGGAAGTTTCTTATTTCCTTCAACATCTGTAGCCCAGCATTCCTTCGTGATCTCCATTTGTCCTGATGTTCCCTGGGTCAAGGTCAAGGAGCTCCGAGCACAGAAACAAGGACCCTAAGGTTACACGCAGTTCCAAGATCTTGGGATACTGAGGCCTTCTCTTCTGTTTATTTTCTCCACTTCTACCTCTTGCGAGATAAATGGTGTTACAGGCCACACCCTAAGGAAGCTCCCCTGATCAGAGCTGTGATGGGATTAGGGATGTATCATCCCACCCTTAGTCCCTTTACAATTGCATCATTTTCACTGACACAAACTCACTGATTTGGTTCTAACTCATAGCATTCAGATTTCCAAGGCTGTAAATCATAATGGGATTGCCCGTCGCTTTTTGTTGTTTTTGTTTTTTTTCTCCAAGTCGTTAATGGTGGACCCAAACCTCTGGCGACTGGAGACTCATCGTCTTTTGAGTTGGCAAGGAAACTACCTACTGGCTAGGTCACTAGAGGTCTTCATTATATCACTACATATATACGTGTGTGGGGACACAGCTCATGACGTGTGTATTTTAAGCAATAAAAACTGATGAACGCTCGTTAATTCACAAGGCTAATCAACTGCAGCCCTTTCTTTTTTTTTAATTATATTTTATTAATTTTCATAAACATTTACAGAGATTTTGGGCTTCCACTCATTCATTGTTGCACTATTCTCTCTACCCTCCTCCCAGTTTGTTCTTGTCCAAATGCCACAGTGCTTGTCAAAGCCAGTTCTGATTAATCTTCTTTGTCAGTGTATCCTTTGCCATTCCCTATCACTCCTCCCTGAGAGAGACTTCACCCTGAGTCATAAGGAAAAGGGGACGGCGTATTCTCTTAGCTACTTCCTGCTGAAAAGGAACGCTGTGGGTTTCAGGGTGAAGATCTTCTCTCACTACTCTAAAGGGCCCCTTCGGCAGTAGGAAACACATAGACTATTATGGAGATTGATTTTGGAATTCAGATGCACTCTTATTGATTGTGCTTGGCTGTACATGTTCATATCCTTCAAGATGTATCACGGGGGTGTTGCAACCTAGAAGACACAAATTTGACTAACAAGTTATAAGTACATGAGTCCAAAAATTATGGAAAAGTAAAAGAAAAGATTCTTTCATTGTTTTACAAACCCTCCCCCAGGTCCCCTCCACCATGCAGCCCTCGCTCTAGTCTCCTGTGATGACAGAAATACCCAGTTACATCTCTCTTTTAGACGGTTCTCTCCCTCCTCTGCTTCAGTGCAGTATACATTATTGAACCCATCTTACTCAGTGTCTCCCTAACCCCAAGGACAGTCCCATTCTACAACAGTGGCATCATGTAATATTTGTCCTTTTGTGACTGGGATATTTCACTCAGCATAATGTTCTCCAGAGTCAACCATTTTGAATAATATTGCATGAGTTCCTTGTTTTTTAATGCAGCATAGTATTCCATTGTGCGAATATACCACAGCTTCTCTAGCCATTCGTTTGTTGATGGGCACTTAGGTTGTTTCCAACTCCTTGCTATTGTGAACAAAGCTGCAATGAACATGGGTGTGCATATATCAACTGCAGCCCTTTCTAACCTGCTCTGTGATTCTACTTGAATTGCTTGCATGGGATAGGTCAGTCATTCGGGGACAGGACCATTGCATTGCATCAGCAATGATATTCCTTGTACCATGGTCTCTTTGGAAGCTCTCCAGGCTGCAGCAGGTGCTGACTGCATGGATCACTGGAGGATTAGTCTGCTCAGGAGTTGGAGGGGCCTTAACTGCTGCAGAACAGCTCATGTGATTTTCTTCTTTGACAGAGTTTTTGAAGTTCTTAGGTCAGAGAAGTAGAGTAGGTATATTCTTCTTTGAGGATGTCTTCTGGACAGATGGGAAATAAGAGTTTCTTGTATGACTGATAAGATTAGCTATGAGTGATTAGAGGATAGTACTCAGCACTGGTGGCAAGAAGCTGTGCTGTAGTCCCGAAGGCACGCAGTTTAGATCCCACCAGTTGCTCCACGGAAGAAGGATTGGCAATCTCCTCCTGTGCTATTAACTATCTCTGAAAACCCGCCGGAGGGTCAACTATGGGTCAGTTCTGACTCGAAGGTACACAACAACAGCAACAAGTCAAAGGGTGTTGACAAAGCCCAGGACTCTGACCTCTGGGATGAAGGACCATTACTGAGCACTTGTTACCAGTATGCCAGATACTTCCACATACAATATTTCCTCAACTATGCACAACAGGAAATCAAGAGACGACTTGCACTGGGAAAGTCAGCTGTGAGGGACCTCTCAAGAATACTGAAGAGCAATGACATCAGGCTGGAGACTAAGATGCACCTGATCTGGGCTATAGTCTTTGCAATTACATGCTATGCATCAGAGAGTTGGAGAGTGAATAGGGATGATAGAAAGAGAATTGATGCCTTTGAGCTGTGGTGCTGGAGAAGAGTGTTGAATATACAATTGACTGCTAGGAGAACAAACAGGTTTGTCCTGAAGAAGTGAAGCCAGAATGCTCCTTGCAGTCAAGGATTCTGAAGCTTTGTTTGACATACTTTGGGAATGTTGCAAGGAAGGACTGGTCCTTGGAGAGGGACATCATGTTTGGCAGAGTGGAAAGGCGGCACAGGAGAGGAAGACCTTCGATGAGATGGATCGATTCTGTGACTGGAGTGGTGGGAATAAGTGCGTTTGAGATGGCTAGGTTGGCACAGGATAGAACGGCATTTAGGGCTCTTGTACATAGGGTGGCTATGAGTCGCAAGCGACTAGATGACACATAACAACACAATAACAACAATGCACAACAGTCCTACTGAGTCAACACTCTTCTCATTTTAGATAAGCAGATAAAGTTACATGATGTGGCCCAAATCAAAGTACTAGTCAGTAGATGAACTAGGAGGATAAAATCATGGTCAGTGTATTTGACAGTAACTTAGAAAAAGGATGACTCAGAAAATCCCTAAAGCCAGGAGAAAATCAGGACAGCAAATATGTTAAACAAGTAACTACCTTAAATGACACTCACAGAGATCTCTACTGTGCCACTGAGTCAACTCTAACTCATGGTGCCCCTATGACCACTAGGTGAAAACCTCACAGAACCTGCACCAGAGCCCCACAATGTCCAGGTTCTCAAGCCCATTGTTGCACCCACTGTGTCTGTCAATCTCATTGAAGCTCCTCCTCTCCTTCACCGACCTTCTAGCTTTCCAGCATGATATTCTTTTTCAGGGACTGACCCCTCTTAACATCATGCCCAAAGTATGTGAGACCGAATTTCACTTTCATTACCTCTAAGGAGCACTCTGGTTGCACTTCTGAGACACAGATGGCCTTGTTCTTTTGATCATCAATGGTATAATCAATACTCTTCACCACCATCACAATTAAAATGCTTGGAGTCTTCTTTATTGCTCCTCATTTGTTGTCCAACTTGCAAATGCATATGAAGCCACTAGAAAATGCCATAACTTGAATCAGGCACACCTTAGTCTTTAAACTGACTTCCTTGCTCCTTATCACTTTAAAGAGGTCCTTGAATGCACCTTTCCCCAATGCAACCCATCTGTTTATTTCTTGATTGCTGCTTCCATGGGTGTTGCACTGGATCGGAGCCATGAACCAAGTATCTCTTGGCTCCTGTACCACAACATGCTCCTGCCTCTGGCCATAAACAACTCTGGTAATATAGTGGATAATGTCTTGGGCTGCTAACTGAAAAGTATGTAGTTCAAATCTACTAAGTACTCCATGGGAAGTCTCCTCCAGTAAAGATTTACAGCCTTAAAAACCCAAGCAAGAGTCACTGTAAGTCAGAACAAACTCAGTGGCAGTGGGGTGTCTGGTCAAACTCTGTCTGCCTTCTTTGCAAACTCTCCTCCTGGGCCCACATATTATTGCTCTTCTGAAATATTGGACCTCCTTAATTCTTACTTGGGCATCCTCTTCTCTAACTTTTTCTCCCTAAAGTTAACTGTTATTTCAAATACCACTGTATTATGGCAAAATTATATCTCCAACCTGAACTTCTATCAACACTTTGAACTGTATCAAAAGTACATCAAATTCAAAATGTCTAAGACAAATTCAGAAAGTCCTGTTCCAATGTTTCCTATCTCAGCAAATGACTATATCGTTTATCTACGCACACTAACCCACTACTATCAAGTTGAGTCTGACTCCGTGGACCTATAGGACAGAGTCAAAATGTCTAACAGAGTTTCTAAGGCTGTAAATTTTTATGGAAGCAGAGTTGTTCATTATTATCCCTCAGAGCAGCTGGTAGATTTGAACCACCAACTCTTGATAAGCAGCCAGATGCCCTAATCACAGTGCCACCAGAGTTTCTTTGATTTCCACCCTAGACCAGTAATATATCACTACTTCGAGGTGGGATTTCTAATTTCTTATTATTTAAATCTCAAAACTTCTCTCCATCTCCATAATTATTGACATTTACCTGGCACATGGAGTATAGTGATTGGCTCCTACTTGGCTTACCTCATTCACTCTGCCCAATCTCCTGCGCCTGCATACTTTCTCTACTGTGCAGCAAAAGTAATATTTCCTCATATAGTTTAATTCTTTATTGCTTTATATTCCTCATAGAACTAAAAACTAAGCAAAAATTTGGCCTGCCACTGAGGGATGCTATGGACTTGAATGATCCAGGGAGCATCCAAAGAAGATGGAAGGAATATACAGAGTCACTGTACCAAAAAGAATTGGCCAGGAGGGGACCAGTCCTTGGAGAAGGGTGGAGGGACAGAGCGGGAGAGGAAGACCCCAGATGAGATGGATTGATACAGTAACTAGGACAATGTCTGAGTCAGTGAGACTGACTCAGGACAGGGCAGACTTAAGAGCTGCTGTACATAGGGTCACTATGAGTCACAGGTGACTTGACAGCACAACAATAACAACAACAGTACTGGTTTTGTAACTGTCATCACATGGCTATGTTGAACTGGCACATAGATGAGCCTCCAACAGGTTTTCAAGGTCTGTAAATTGTGCAGGAGGAAATTTCCCATCTTTCTCCTGTGAAGCAGCTGGTGGATTTTAACTCTGTATCTTTGTGTTGGCAGTGAAACTCTCTACCACCAGTCCACGAGAGAGCTCCCTCGTGGCTCAATAATTGTGAGGTGCCATCAAGTCGAGCATGACTCATAGTGACCACATGAACAGCAGAACTGAACCCTGTCCTATCCTGTGCCATCCCCATCATCTCTGACATACCTGGACTCATTGCTTCAATCACTGTGTCAATCCATCTCCTTGAGGCTCTTCCTGTAAGGAGCATTCTGGTTCTACTTCCTCCAAGGCAAAGTTGTTTGTACATAAGAATAGACAATATTTTGCTCACTTATTATTTTTTTTAAAAACCAACCAATTTTTCACATCATTCTCTTCCAGGTTCAATACTAGGCACTGGGGCTACATAGATCACTATGACCTCATCCTCAACTTCAAGTCTAGCAGAAGAAGGGCTTTGAGTTAAAAAAGTTTTGCAATGTAGCTTAAGATGAAGCCAGTCTTTAAGAGTCAGGATAATTATTGTTACAGTCTGAAAGGCCTTCTAGAGTTGGAAGAATAACAAAAAAATTGCCTGATCCACTCCTATTCTAACACATCTCTGGAAAGATATTGTATGCACTCTGTATAAACACCTTCAGTTTGCGCTGACTCTAGAATTGGCAGGCTCCTTCTTCTGGACATCTTTTGCCATTAGGAAGTTATTTATGTTCCTAATATTGAGTGAATGGGATGCCCACTGTATTTCATTCTACCTTAATTAAGTAAATTCAATTTCCCAGTTTCATAACAAGAATAGAGAAATATGGGAAAGTGAGCAAGGTCTTATAAAAGGGGGAATATAAAAATGAAGTGTGAGAAATGTGTGCTTGTATCCCTCCCTCACTTTAATTGCTTTCCTTTTCCTTTACATTCCAGAGAGAGTAAAGCTCATCGGTACAAAATATGGACAACCTTACTAAGCTGGTTAAGACCTAATGATGACATAGTAATCCAGCACGTGAAGAGAGTTATTATCCATGAAAATTACAACACAGCCACCTATGAAAATGATATAGCTTTGATTGAAATGAAACCATTCCCAAACAGAAGAGAATGCGAGCTGGAAGGTTCTGTCCCCGCCTGTGTGCCCTGGTCTCCATATCTGTTCCAACCCAATGATAAATGCATCGTGTCTGGATGGGGTAGAGAAAAAGGTATGTGATTTTAAATTTCTCTTTCTCTTTTGTATTTGTAGTGAAAACAGATATACCAAAACATTTGCCTAAATAAGAATTTCTATTTCCAATGCAATGACTTTGACTGCGTTCCTTATGCTGTGAAGCCATTAGCATTATCCTATTCTAAAATTTTCCACCACTTTAACTTAATGCCCACTAGAGGGGGGAACTCTACCATGCCCCACCAGCACCACAAAAGAACCGGACCTGAGGATCTGCTTCCATAATGATTATAGTGAATTCTCCTCTATAGTCAATAAGGCTTGTTCAAAGGGACACCTAAATAAACAACATATAAGCAAGAAGCTGCGCTGCAATCCCCAAAGTATGTAGTTCAAGGCCACCAGCTGCTCTGCAGAAGAAGGATGGTCACTCTCCTTTCATGCAATTAACTTCCTCTGCAAGCCCACTAGAGGGTCAACTATGGGTCAGTTTTGACTCTACAGTAAACACAACAACAACAACAATAATCACTAGATACATAAATCTGAATTTATTTGAAACCATAAAATGGATAAGTTAGGTGTCACCGAGTCACCTACAACTCATAGTGACCCCATGAATAACAGATCTGAACCTTGTCCAATCCTGAGTTAACCTCACCATCTCTGATATGCTTGAGCCCACTATTACAATCACTAGGTCAGTCCATCTTGGGAAGGGTCTTCCAGTATTTCTCTGACTCTCCACTTTTACCGGCATGATGTCTTTTTCCTTGGAAAAAGACACTAGGATGACAAGAAACCAAGGAAAGGGGAAGAAATCAGGACATTAAGGAGCTGAACACAAGATTTCAAATGACAGCTTGAGGAGATGAAGGATATAATAAAATGTGCAAAGAGCTGGAGTTAGAAAATCAAGAGGGATGAACTCACTTGGCATTTCTTAAGCTGAAGGAATCAAAGAACAGATTCAGGTCTTGAGTTGCAATACTTAAAGATGGTATGGGAAGAATATTGAATGATTCAAGAAGAATCAAAAGAAGATGGAAGAAGTACAAAAAGTCATTGTAACAAAAATAATTGGCTGACAGAAGAGTTTCATGATATCATTTCACAGTAGATAATCAAAATGCAGTGGTGACGAAGGAGGAAATGCAAGGTGTTCTGAAGGAATTGGCAAAAAAAATAAAGCCTCAGGAATTGATGGAATACCAAATGACATATTTCAGCAAACAGCTGCTGCCCTGGATGCACTCACAAGGTTATGTCAAGAAATCTGGAGTAGGTAACTACCTAGCCAACTGACTGGAAGAGAACCATATTTACTCCCATTCCTTAAAAAGATAATCCAATAGAGTTTGGAAATTTTTGAATAATACTAATATCACATGCAAGCAAAATCTTGCTTAAGATTATCTAAAAACAACTGGAACAGAAAACTGTCAGAAATACAAGTTTGGTCTGGAAGAGGCAATGGCACTAGGGATATCATGACCAATGTCAGATGTATCTTGGCTGAAAGCAGACAGTATCAGAAAAATATTTATTTGTTTTATTGACTATGCAAAGGCACTTAAAGATGTGGATCACAGCAAATTGTGGCTAACATTGAGAAGAATGGGTATTCCAGTATACTTGATTGTGGTCATAGGAAACCTATACTTACTTAGACCAGGAAACAGTCATCTGAACACATCAAAGGAACACTGCATGGTTCAAAATCAAGAAAGGAATGCATCAGGGATGAGTTCTTCCTCCATATCTTTTCAGTTTATACGTGAAACAGATCATTCAGGAGGCTAGTCTTTATGAAGAATAGCATAGCGTCATTATGCAGATGACAGAGCCTCCCTTGCCAAGAATGAGGAGGAATTGAGGCATTTGCTACAGAAGGTCATCAATAAGCATTGTATTTCAACATCAAGAAAACAAAGATTCTCACCACCAGGCCAATTAGCAGCATCATGACAGATGGAGAAGAGAATGAGGTTGTAAACACTTTTATCTAGTTCAGGTCCACCAATCAACACTCTTGGCACCTGCAGTCAAGAAATAAAAAGAGGATTTGTTTTATCAAAGTCTGAGGTCAGTAACTTCTCCAGGGAGGAAAGGAGCAATGATATTAGTCTAGAGACTAAGGTGTGCCTGATCCAAGCCATGGTCTTTGCAATTACTTGCTACGTATCAGGGAGCTGGCCAATGACTAAGGATGACAGAAGTATAACTGGTGTTCTTGAGTTGTATTCCTGGGAAAGATTATTGAACATACCATGACTGGCAAGAGAACAAACAGGTCTTTCCTGGAGAAAGTGAAACCAAGTTGCTCCTTGGAGACATGAATTTTGAAACTCCATCTCACATACTTTGGCATGTTGCCAGGAGGGACCAGTCCTTGGAGAAGGGCATCATGCTTTGAAGGTTAGAGGGTTAACACAGGAGAGGAAGACCCAGGATGAGATGGATTGACACAATGAGGGAAAGTGTGTCAGAAACAGAGAGATTGGCTCAAAATAAGCACAATAAGCTATTGTGCATAGGGTCAGTATGAGTTGTAGTTGACTCAATAGCACATAATAACAACAAACAATTTAAGTGTTTCTGTATTCTGTTTAATTTATATAAACTGGTAGTTATGTACATATTCATAGATAACTTGTCAATCACACATGATTGAATACATTTAGTGGTCAAGTAAGATTAAGTGTGCTTTTGACTATTAACTAAGTAACTATCCGTCTGTTACTCTGAGTCCATTGAGAACTGTACCCTGTCTATATAATGGTTGAAACCCACACAGTAGTGACATGGAAGAAAGGCTTGCAATTTGTTTCTATAAAGAATGTTGATGTTGTTGTTGTTGTTGTTGTTGTTAGGTGCCATTGAATCTAGTATCACTCATGGTGACTCTATAATGGATATGAAACCTGTCCAATCCTATGCCATCGTCATCATCTTTGAACTACCTGACCTCAAAACTGCAGGCGGTGTGTCAATCCATCTCATTAAGGATCTTCTTCTCTTTTGCTGACTTTTCCAAGCATGATGTCCCTCTCCAAAGATTCACTCCTCCTAACAGCATGTCCAATGTATGTGTGATGAGGCTTTGCCATTCCTGCCTCTAAAGAGCATCTGATCGCACTTTCTCCAAGACTTCTATTTGTTATTTTGACAATTCATGGGATTCGTAGTACTCTTCTCCAACACCACAGCCCAAAGGCATCAATTTTTCTTTTGTCATGCATATTCGTTAGCCAGCTCCCAGATGCATAGCAAGTGATTGAGAAGACTATGGCCTGAGTTAGGCACACCTTTGTCTAGAAACTGACATCATTGCTCCCTAATACTTGGAGAGATCCTTGACAACAGACTTGCCTAGTGCAATACATCTTTTGATTTCTTTACTATTGATATAAAAATTATTGATTGTGGATTCAAGATTAGTCATTGACAATCTTTTCTCTATCTAACATTACGTTGCTTATTGGCCCAGTGGTAAGGATTTTTGTCTTCCTGATGTTGAGATGCAATCCATATTGAAGGCTGTAGACTGATCTTCTGCAGCAAGTGCTTCAAGTCCTTGCTTTCATACTTTAGACATGTTGTAAGGAGGTACTGGTCCTTGGAGAGGGGCATCATGCTTGGGAGGGTGGAGGGACGTCACAGGAGGGGAAGGTCCTCTATGAGGTGGATTGATTCAGTGACTGGGGTAATCGGGATGGGGATGTCAGAGACAGTGCGATTGGCACAGGACAGAGCAGAGTTTAGGGCTGTTGCACATAGGGTTGCTATGAGTCACAGGAGACTCGACGGCACAAAACAACAACAAGCTAGTAATGTCAAAGTGTTGGGAATTCATTGATAGAGGATTTCCTTACAGAATGTGGAGTTTCAAGGTTGAGAGACAAAAGCCCAGTTCTCGATCAGCTCAGAGTAATGAAGGAAACATCAAACACATACCATCACCCAACAGCAGAAGATGACAAATGCTTTTAGTGTACAAAACAAGAGTTCAGAGAAAGAAGCAGTCCCCTCAATCATTAAAAAGAGGAGACTTTTTCATTATAATGAAAAATGAATTTTTATACACGTTAAAATTAATGCGAAAGTTGGACAATAAATTCAGAAGACCATAGATGAATTGATGCCTTGAAATGTGGTGTTGAAGAGTATTAACTACCCCAAAGACTCCAACAGAAAAAACAAATACGTCTTGGGGGAAAAGTGCTCTTAGAGGATTTCTTAGAGGCATGGGTGGTGAAAGTTCATCTTACATACCTTGGACATGTTGTCAGGAGAAGCTAGACCTTGAAAACAGTCATCACTCCTAGAAAGGTCATTGAAAGAGGAGACCCTCAAAGAGATGAACTGACACAGTGATGACAATAGGCTTAAGCACAACAGAGATGGTGAGGACCAAACAAGGTTTTGTTCTGGTTGTTACAGGGTTATTATGAGAGGGAACCCACTCAACAGCGCCTGACCACAACAGCAAGTTTTTAAAAGTTACCATCTTAAAGAAGACAGCCATCTCGAAACTATTTCAATTTAGTGAAGTTTGAGGAAGACACCTTTTCTGATTTACCCTATATTTTAGTGAATGTGTATCTCCTGTTTCTCGGAGAAGCGAATTAATTCTATGATTAACTGCTCCGTGCTCACTACAGTGGAGAGTGAGGGGTCCCCTTGGAATAAGCTGTAAGTCCCTGTTCTCTAGTTGCTATGTACCAATCCATAGCTCACCCTCTAGTGGGTTTTCACAGGCAGTATATCACACAGGAGAAGATTCCCCATCTTTTCTTCCTCAGAGCAGCAAATGGATTCAAATGGCATATCTTTGGGTTGGCAGTGCAATTCCTTACCACTAAACCAATGTGGTTTATATATTAGTTGGGAGATCACGTAATTTACCTTAAAATACTTTATATCTTTCTGAATGAATGTTAATTTATTCATTAACCAAATACACATATATTTATTAAACAACTACCATGTGCGGCCACAAAGCTGGGTGATGGAACAGCAGAGAGTGAGGCAGATAGAACTCTTGGTGTTTTGGAGGTTTGTGTAGTAAGGAAGTGATACTGAACAAGATATAACAGGGTCACACTTGACAGGAGCTGGGGGGAGGGAGATGAATATCCTTTCCTTATCCCTGAGACATCTCATCTCATATTTTTTTTGTCTTCCCAGATCTATTAGCTAGTATATCTTGAACGTCTATTTGAAATGGGATTAAAATCCAAATTTCCCTTTTAATCATTTTCAAATTACTTAGGTTATAGATTTTCTCACATTCAAAAGCATATACAAATAACTTTACATATAATTTTCTTTGTTAAATTTCTTACTTTTTTAAAAAAAATCACTTTAAGTACTTTCAAAAAAGCAAAGAAAGGATTTACAGGAGAGCACGAATTCCTAGTTCTCTTAGTAATGAAGCGTTTCTATAACAGAAATACCACAAGAGGGTGACTTTAACAAACAGAAATGTATTCTTTCACCTTTTAGGAAGCTGGAAGTCCAAATGCATCAGTCTAGAGGAAGACTTACTTTCTCTGTGAGTCTTCAGGGAAGGGTTTTGTCCCTTGATGATCTTTGTATAGTGTGGCATTTTCCTCTACATCTGTCATCTTAATTTTTTTTTAATCTTAAGAACTTAATTGAGGCACAACAAGGCAATATGAGCAAGTGAAAGGGACTACACCTACAAAGAGCGGGTATTTCTACCTATGACCTTGTATGTACTCCAAATATAATATGGCATATAGTAAAACCAACAGAAGGTAAAGTGTAAACTTATAAACCATAACCGAACACCCTGACAGAATGAGTGCAGTGTCATACTTCAGTGAATACTTCAGGATCTTAAAGGCTTGTAAGTGATCATGGAAGGTACAACTCTTGATCTGTCTCTGTCTGGAGTAAAAAAGAGTGAAGAAAATAAAAGTCCCATAGAGATAATTACTCCATCATACTAATGATTACACACAAGTCAGAGCCTTCATGACCATGAAATCAGAGTGACTAGCTGGTGCCA
This sequence comes from Elephantulus edwardii, assembly GCF_000299155.1. Classification (NCBI taxonomy): domain Eukaryota; kingdom Metazoa; phylum Chordata; class Mammalia; order Macroscelidea; family Macroscelididae; genus Elephantulus; species Elephantulus edwardii. The sequence goes on from NW_006399762.1 coordinate 23,659,795, forward strand.
GGATGAAATATATCATTATAGAGTCCCCAATAAAATAGGAAGGAAATATGGAATAAGGCTTAAAAGTATAAAAAAGAAAGAAAATAAATTCATTGACTCAAGGCATCCTACACTAATATTGCCTTATCAAAATGAAAAAGAAAACCCATTTCCAAATGCGATTCTAATCACACGTATAAGCTATTGCTAATCAAGCCATCACCTACTCAGAGTGGTATGAAAGGAACCAAATAAGATTGCCAATGGTATTTCCAAGGCTGCAATGTTTATGATAAATGTCTTGCATAAAAAGTGCAGCCAGAGTGCTCCTTGGAGGCAAAGATGACAAAGCTTCATCTCACAGATTTAGGGGATGTTGCTAGGAGAAGTCATTCATTGGAGAGTGAAATCACTCTTGGAAAGGTCAGCAAAAGAGAGGAAGACCCTCAACAAAGTGGATTGACACAGTGACTGTTGCAGTGGGCTCTAGTGTGTCAGAAAGTGTCAGGATGGCACAGGAGAGGGTTCAGATCTGTTGTTCAAAGGGTCACTATGGGTCACACTTGAGGTCGATGGCACCTAACAACAACACTGTTTATGGATGCTAACTACTACTTCTTTCTCTCACAAAATGGTTGGTGGATTAAGCCACCTGCTTAAACACTGTGTGCCAGGTTCCTTACCGCAGCTGCTGTTAATTTTTATGTCGTACAGTGGGAACCAATCCATAGCTGACCTTCAGCAGGTCTTCAGAGAGGAAGACTGCCTATCTTGCTCCTGCGGAACAGTTGGTGGATGTGAACTACATGCCTCAACAACAACAACATATATCTTTTTTTTAAATATTTTATGTTTATTTTTCAT
>NW_006399762.1:23661923-23666712 GCF_000299155.1 Elephantulus edwardii
AACAACAACAACAACATAATTAACACCTTACCCCCTCACCTCACCCCTCTATTCTCACACCTCCCTCCGCCTTGGATCCTCATACTCATTCTACAATAATGGCTTTATATATTATTTGTCCTTGTGGGACTGAGTTAGTTAACTCTGAATAGTGCTCTCCAGTCCCTCCCAAGTTAGGTAATAATTTACAAAATCATTGCTCCTGCATGCTGCATAGTATTCCATTGTATGAATGTACCACAACTTCTCAATCCATTCATTTGTGGTGAATAATGCTGCTATGAACATTGGTGTAAAAGTTTCTGTTTGAGCCTCAGTTCTTATTTTCTTGGCGTGTATTCCAAGCAGTGGAATAGCTGGGTCATATGGAATTTCTATGTTCAGCTTTTTGAGGAAGTGCCAAACTGCCTTCCAGAGTGGTTGTACCATTTCCACATCAACAGTGAATAAGAATCCCCATTTCACCATATCCTCTCCAACTTTTATTACTTGCTGTCCTGTTAAACTTTGCCACTACCACGGGAGTAAATGGTACCTCACTGTGGTTGTGATTTGCATCTCTCTTATTGTATGGCCCAGTTTTTACAAATTATGGATCATCGGACTTATGGTAAATTATCTTTCCTACAAAATTAGGGGTCTCCATAGATAAGGACACTGATACTGAATTTGAAAACATTTCTGAGCACCATCTTACTAAAGGACACAGTTATTGCCCTTGTATCATTTTTTTTGGAAAGCCATAGGATTGAGGAGAAAGTAAACAGGCAACTCCCCGAACTCTCTCCATCGTGAAATGGCACTCAGATGACACAGCACGAAAGGACAGAATAGCACATCTGCCAGGAGACAGAATCATAGTTAAGAGAACTTGCTCTGAGGCCTGGCTGCTTGGCTGTGCCACTTATTAGCTATGTGACCTTGGGCAAGCTAGTTAGCTTCGTTGTGCCTTATTTGCTTCACTAAAGTAGGGATAGGGGCTCTGGTAGCCTACAGGTACGAAGCTGTGCTCCAATCCCAAAAGTACACAGATCGAATCCACCAGCTGCTCCCTGGAAGAAAGATGGACTGTCTCCTCCCATGAGATTTTTTTGCCTCTGAAAACCTGCTGGAGGGTCATGTATGGGTCAGTTCCAATTCTGTGGCACACAAACCAATAACAAAGTAGTGATAATAATGACCCATGCCTCCTAGGTTTATGGTGACAATTAGAACAATGGTGACTGATGCATATTAAATACTCTATGAGCATAAGGTATTTTTGTAATTTCCCTCTCTCAGCCTTCAGTGCTACTTTCAGGCTGCTGTCTCTTCTCAATAAATGGTTGCATACAGCACAGCAGAGAGAGGGAAGGGGAGAGTACTTGTTAAATTTGGGGAATAATTAAAAAAATTATTAAGTATCCTTAATGTGCATCTCTAATTTCCGGGGCCCAGCAGGAGCCTGTGAGGGAGCCCATGATACATCCTGTTAGGCAAGAATGAGAAAGGCTAAGATGTTACAAATATTGTTGGAAGACAGTGTGGCTTCCTTGCCAAATGAAGGGAAATGTGTGATTTTCTTATCTCTCTTTTCTTTCACAGGTACCCATGACGGCTCCATTGATGCCTGTAAAGGGGACTCTGGGGGCCCCTTAGTTTGTATGGCTAACAACGTGGCCTATGTTTGGGGTGTTGTGAGTTGGGGTGAAAACTGTGGAGAACCCGAGCATCCAGGCGTTTACACCAAAGTAGCCAATTATTTTGACTGGATCAGCAGTCACGTGGGGCGGTCTCTTATTTCACAGCACAATACATAATATTCTGATCTCTCTCTTTTTGCAAATGTTCCTGTCAGGAATTCCAGTTTAATCAACCTGAAGCAGTAGATAAACAATAATTCTCTAGAGAAAATAAACGACATTTTCTTTGGATCTTTTTAAAAATCAATAAAGTTTGTGCCGCTTTGAAATCTCATGGTGTAATCCTGAAATAAATATTCTAGTCAAGCACATTTTTGGTTGTTTGTTTGTTTTTTTTTTAGTTACCAGAAAATCCTAATGAATTATCTCTTCATGAAAGAGTAGTGTTTTAGCTACACTAGAGCTGTAGCTTGTTGAATGAATCTGGAGTCAGAGACATTGGTTCAAACCCCATCCCTACCACCTACTTTTGGATCTTAGGCTATGACTGATCTTTGTGTCTCCTTTTCCATCTGTAGAATGGAAAGTAGAATTTTGTGAAAATGAAACTGCTCCCTTACATAAAAAGCTTTGGCAAAGTACCAGTCACAAGAGAACAACTGACCTTACAGCTCCAGACCTCTTTGTATATCTTGTTAAGTAATACCATTTCTCGAAAAACTTATCTTCACTTCCTTATGTCACAAGTTTTGTATGACCCTATAAACCATTCCACTGATGCTACACCATGACCACTGACCCCCGTACCTTAGACACAGAGGACTGCAATGCACCACACTCCTGGCCTAGTCCGGGGACCCTGGCTGCTCTGCTCACGGCTTCTTCCACAGCTCCTGGATCTTTCTGAGATGTGGCTGTCTCCCCGGTGAACTCAGCTAGATGAGGCTTTCAAGGCCACTCAGAGGTTGCTAGAGTACCCGAGCGGTGCAAGTAACTACTAACCAACAGGTCTGAACCCACCCCCCGCCCCCCAGGTGTGTCTCTGAAGACAAGGCTGACTATCTGCTTCTGACAAGCCATCTGACAGTCTTGAAAACTCTGTGGAGCATTTCCACTCTGCACATACTGGGTCTGCATGAATCGGAATCAACTCAGTAGTAACTGCTTTTCATTTTTATATCTTTTCTTACTTAGAGAAAATCCATATCTCCATCCCCAAACTTTTCTAGAACTCCCAACTACATTATGTCATGAAACACTTAAAGTGTCCTTCCACACATTTAGTAGCATTTCAGAAAAAACACACCAACCCAAAACTCTTGATTGCTATGTTGTCATTATGTGCCATTGACTTGCCTGTTACTCATAGTGACCTGGGTACAATAGAACCCTGCTCTCTCCTAAGCTAGTCTCACTGACTATGACACACCTACAACCATTACCCCAGTTTCTGTATCAATCCATCTCATCTGGAGTCTTCCTCTCCTCCGCTATCCTTCCAACCTTCAAAGCATGATGTCCTTCTCTAAGGACTGGTCCCTCCTAGCCACGTGCCCAAAGTAAGTAAGATGGAGCTTCAAAATCCTAGCTTCCCAGGAGCAGCTTGGTTTCACCCTCTCCAGGACAAATCTGTTTGTTCTATTGGTGGCCCATGGTATGTTCAAGACTCCTATAGCACCACAACTAGAAAGCACCAATTCTTTATCTGTCATGCCTAGTCATTGTCCAGCTCTTTGATTACTTACTTCACAAGTAATTGTGAAGACCATAGTAAGAATCAGGCAAAACTTGGGCTGACATTACTGCTGTAAGCAATTTAGAGAGGTCCCAGATAGCAGGTTTTCCCAGTGCAATTCAGTGTCTTTTGATTTCTTGACTGCTGGTGCCAAGAGTGTTGATTGTGGATCCGAGCAAGCTGCAATTGTTGACAGATCCTCCTTAACTTTGTTCCTCCCCATCTCAGTAAACATCCAGTACACGTAAGAACCCTTTTTCTATTACATCACTCACGTTAATACAACATAGAACTTGTCATAAGCTACCATATTCTTTTTTTAAAAGTTTATTGTGTTATTTGTTCCCATACTGCTTTTTCCTTCCTTATATTTGCAATACATAAGATGAGATCTTGTCTGTCTTCCGTCTTGGTTCACAGAAGAAGCTCAAACAGACAGGGGGCGGGGAACCCACTAAATTCAATACTTCTATTAAGTCAGTTCTGACACGTAACTGGGTTTGTGAGGTTAAAAATCTTAATGGGAAGGGTCTGCCATCTTTCTCCTGAGGAGTTACTGGTAGATTCAAACTACCTGTGACACGTGACCTTTACGTTAGCAGCATAGGATGCTGTGCAGTACGCGGCCAAAGCTCGTAAAATACAGATATATGAAGTCTCTTACAGTGTGCTTATTATCTCCAACTTCATGGCCCCGGCAGGAGGCCATGTTCCTGCTTGGATTAGCTGCTTTTATTCTTAGTGGTAGCTGGCCAACTGACTGGCAAGATCGATATTTGTTCCCGTTCCAAAGAAAGGTGAACCAACAGAGTGCAGAAATTATCGAACAAAATCATTAATATCACATGCAAGCAAGACTCTGCTGAAAAGTATCCAAAAACTATTGGAGCAATATGTCAACAGAGAAATGCCAGATGTGCAGGCTGGGTTTAGAAGAGGTCATGGTACAAGGAAAATTGTAGCTAATGTTAGATGGATCTTGGCAGAAAGCAGAGAATACCAGAGGAATGTCTATCTGTGTTTCATTGACTATGCAAAGGCTTTTGACTGTGTGGATCACAGCAAGCTGTGGCTGACACTGAGAAGAATGGGAATCCCAGAACATTTACTTGTTCTTATGCAAAACCTATACTTGGACCAACAGACAGTCGTCAGAACAGAGCAAGGAGACACTACATGGTTCAAAATCAAGAAGGGGGATGGTCCGTCAGGGATGTATTTTGTCTCTATACCTTTTTTAATCTGTATTCAGAACAGATCATCTGAGATGCTGGGCTGTACGTTAATATTCCTCAAAGGAGGAATGTGGCATCAAGATTGGTGGAAGAGTCATCAACAACCTGCATTATGCAGATGACACAACCCTGCTTGCTGAAACTGAGAAGAACCTGAAGCACTTGCTGCAGAAGGTCAAGGACTTCAGCCTTCAATA
>NW_006399762.1:23668207-23669497 GCF_000299155.1 Elephantulus edwardii
CCAAGCATGACATTCCTCTCCAAGGATTGGTCCCTCCTTGCAACATGTCCAAAGTATGTCAAATGAAGCTTCAGAATCCTTGCCTCCAAGGAGCAGCCTGGTCTCATCCTCAATAGGATGAACTTGTTTGTTCTTTTAGCAGTCCATGGTCTATTCAATACGCTTTTCCAGCACCGCAGCTCAAAGGCATCAATTCTCCTTCTATCATCCCTAGTCACTGTCCAGATTTCTGATGCATACCGAGTAACTGTAAAGACTATGGCTTGGATCAGGTGCACCTTAGTCTCCACACTGACATTGTTGCTCTTCAGTACTTTGGAGAGGTCTCTGACAGCAGACTTTCCCAATGCAATTAGTCTTTTTATTTCCTGGCTGCTAGTACCAAGGATGTTATTGTAGAGCCAAGCAAAGTAGAGTTCAATTATTTGACTAAAAGAAACGGACATTTCTGCTTTATATTCCAAAGTCAGTTGGTATCCAGAATTTTAATCTTTTTCCCCATCAAATGTAGGAGTTGTTATTGTTGGGTACTAAGTCAGAACCGACCCACTGTTGACTTTCCAGTGGGATTTAAGAGGCAGCAAATATCACAGGAGGAAATTACTCATCCTCCCACAAATCAGCTACTGGATTCAAACCACGTACTTTTTTTCACTGACAACACAACTCCGTATCGCTGAGCCAACAGAGCTCCCTAATATAACGGAGCACTTACTATTTATTCATTATCTATTGCTATTTAAAAACCCTTCACAATGGAGATCTTGGCTTGCAGTTAAGAAAGTTCTATGGAGCAGTTCTCCTCTGTAACTCAAGGGGGTCACCAGGAACTTAGAAATAATCTCAAAATAGTGGCTTATGTACCAATTATTTTTTTGTTCCTGAATCTGGCAGTTGAATGAACTCAGCTGGGCAAGTTCATTCTGGTCTCTGTATTTGCAATCACACAGAACTGAGGAATCACCACAAAGGCTCCTTCACACATGTTTGATGCCTTGTCTAGAAAGACTTAAGCAGCTGGGCTCTTCAGGCATCTCTCTGTGTGGTCTCCATTTGTGCTGTCCACATGGCAAGACGTGAGTCACCTGATCTTACATAGCAGCTGGCCAGTGCACAAAGAGAACAAGCAAAACATGCAAGGCCTGTTCTAACCTATCCTTGGAAGCCACAGAACATTATAAGCCCTACCTAGTTTCAAGAGGATGAGGCATAATCTATAGTTTTGATGGATTGTTGTTGTTGTTGTTGTTATGTGCCGTCGAGTCGTTTCCGACTCATAGCGACCCTATG
>NW_006399762.1:23670769-23688902 GCF_000299155.1 Elephantulus edwardii
TGGAATGGGAACAAATATAGATCTCTTCCAGTCAGTTGGCCAAGTGGTTGTTCTCCAGATTTCTTGGCACAACTTGGTGAGCACATCCAGGGCAACATCATGGAAGGGATCTAAAAATTTATAGACATGTGTTAAACCACTTCATCCTGAACTGTCACTGCTGGAGTATGTGGGACTTTAGAAAGATGTCTGTGTATGACACCAAAAAGCAAAAGTACTAAGGGCTGCAAGGTGTGAACTCAGAAGGAGCATAGTCCCAGCTGATCTAGGAAGGAGTGATATGGTGACTTTTCAAAGGACCAAGGCAGCCTGTACCTGGGACCCAGAGGCTTCCTTTCAGAATGGACTGTGATGAGTGCTTGATGGTAAAAGTGAAGTTTCCCCACAGTGTCTCCATTGGCAGAGACCAAGAGATATAGGAGAGACAATGGCCTAACTCCAGATTTAACTCAGTTTGTGGATCTGTGTCTGACTTCCTAGTTGGGGATAACAGAAGGTAATCTAATTGGTTTAGTGAAAAAAAAAATTTTTTTTTCAAAAGCATTCTGCATTTTACAGAATCTTGACGAAAACCAGAGAATTGGAAAGTACCTATCCAGGAATAATGTTCTCCAAAGCACACTGCAAGTCTGGTCTGCTCCTTTAAGACTCTCCCTGACATCTGCTTGGGTCTCAGCTTTCAGCATAGCTCATGCTGTAGAGGCAGGGCCCTGGACACTAATGCCAGGCTCTCTGCCCCTGCTGCTTCTAACATCAAGCGCGTGTGTCTGCTGCTACCTCTGCCAGAACAGTAACTCTGCTGTGCCTGTCCTTCCCCCTCATCCAGTCACACACTCACTGCCAGTCAAGCTCTGTCAGTGGATCTGAGAAGCTGAGCGTAGAACACATGTCCGAGTGTGATGATTCCCAGATCTGTATCTTCATTTTCAGACTCGGGCATGAAATGGCTACTTAGAAAAATGCTATCCAATTCACAAACGTAGGATCCCAATCTTCCCTCCTCCAAACCTTGTGCCTCGGTGTTACTGATCTCATTTAATAGCAAACTCCATTCCTCAATTTCTCAAAGCAAACCCTTGGGGTTAGCCAGGACCTAGCTCTTCCTTTCATACCCTACACCCAAACATCAACAGATCTTGCAAGCTACCTGTCTGAAATGTTATGCATAATGTGATCACTTCTCACCACCTCTATTGACATCGCTGAGAAGCATGGTGACAATCTCCTGAAGAGGCCTTTGTTTTTATTCCTTCTCAAATCTCATTTCTCCTAAACAGCAACAAGATGGATCCTCTGAAAACATCAGTCAAAGCACGTTATCCCTTGGCTCCACAAAGTTCAAATGGCTCATAATAAACTCAGAATAAAACCCCAGCTCTTCCCTTTGGGGAAAAAAAAAGCCCTAAGTGATCTGCCCTGACCCCGCTCCTCCTCTATCGGCACCACCTCTCCAGTTTTGGCTTCTACTGAGCTCTGCTCTCTGGCGATACTCAGGGTGGTTCATACTAACTTAGGGCTACTGGATAAACTCTTCTATTTAATCAAAATCATATGGCAATTGGTTAACATATCACTTGCCAGTGACACACCTATCTCAGGATTTTAGGAAATGCTTACATTTCCCCTAAGCTTGGTACAAGGAACTTTTTCAAAGTAGAGTTTAAGACCAACTTCAGATGTAAGAAAATAAAGTGGTATTGAGAGATGATAAGAAAAACTAGTCTAAGGTTGGAAGCTGACAGAAAGAAGAATGAGGAAGTGATTAAAAGAAAATAGCAAATTGATAAGACAGGAAGGTTCATGTCTAAATAAGGCAAAGGGAGACTAGTGCTTGCTTTTAACCCTAATATTAGGCAGATTGATCTTTCTAATTGGAATTGTTTTACTACATGGCACATACTTTCATTTCAGTAACATTATTAACACCATTTAATGAGACATTGGAAAAGACTTAAAAATAGAACTGACCTGGATCATTTGTATTTTGTTGGTTTTGCATAATTTCAAATAGCACATAGGATTGCATAATACTCCAGTTTCTTAGTATTTGAAGTTAATATATTACATCAAACCCAACAAACATTGCAATCTAACCTCAGTACCATTCATTATGTGCTATGGTATCTATTTACAGTTAAGAGACAGTAGATATGAAAGCTCTGTATAACCCCCCCACACACACACACACACACACACACAAATCTCAACTACATGGAGAATCTTATTCCAAGGCACTTAAGTCACTCAGATAAGAATCAAGCAAAATATAGAGCAGTTGATGATACACACACACACACACACACACACACACACACACACACACTTCGTCTTTTGATTTCCGGGCTGTTGGTACCAAGAGTATTGATTGTGGAGTCCAGCAAACTAAAGCTGTTAGCAATCTCAATCTCTTCACTGTGTAGCATGATGCTGCCAATCCACCCTGTGGTGAGAATCTTTGTTTTCTTGATGTTGAGCTTCAATCCATATTGAAGGCTGCAGTTCTTGACCTTCTGCAGCAAGTGCTTCAAGTCCTCCTTAATTTCAGCAAGCAGGGTTGTGTCATCTACATAATGCAAATTGTTGATAAGTCTTCCTCCAATCCTGATGCCACTCCTCCTCATACAGCCCAGCCTACCAGATGATCTGTTCTGCATATAGATTGAATAGGTATGGAGAATGTACACCCATGTTTATCATGTCTTTGTTCACAATAGCAAGAATTTGGAAACAACCCATCAACAAATGAATGGATAGAGAAGCTGTGGTATATTCACACAATGAAATACTATGCTGCATTGAAAGACAAAGAACTCATTCAATTATGCTGAGTGAAATATCTCAGTCACAAAAAGACAAATATTGCATAGTGCCACTGTTGTAGAATGGGACTGACATCAGGGTTGGGGTAAGACTGAGAAAAACTGGATAAATTATGTGTACTGCATTGAAACAAATGAGTGAACAGTTTAAAAGTGATATATGATAGGGTATTATGGTTATCACAAGAGTCCAGAGTTAAGGTTGCATAGTGGAGTGTACTTGGGGAGGGGAGGGGGCGGATTTTATACCAATGAAGGAATTTTTCTTTACTTTTCAAAGAGAGGAGCAAACTGGAGGGGAGGGGTGGGAAGGGAGAAAAATGCAACACTGAATGAATGGAAACCCAAAATCTCTGTAAATGTTCATTAAAATTCATAAAAAACAAAAGTATGGAGATAGGATACATCTCTGTCGTACACCCTTCCCAATTTTGAACCATGCAGTGTTTTCTTGCTCTGTTCTGATGACTGCCTCCTGATCTTAATTCTCCTAGTTCTTAATTCTCTTTGGTGGCTTAATGGGAAGAAGCTGTGCTGCAATCCCAAAGGCACATAGTTTGAATCTACCAGCTTCTCCGCAGAAGAAAGATGGGCAGTCTCCTCCTGTGCAATTTATGGCCTCTGAAAACCCACTGGTGGGTCAGCTATGAGTTGGTTCCAACTTGACAGCACACAACAACAACAAACCTAAGAATCAGACTTGCTCTGTTACTCTTCCAACACTTTTTTTTGGAATCTCATCTCATCTCATTACTTTAAAAGCTGTATTTATGCTACTAGAGGAAGACCTTCCACGAGATCTATTGAGAGAGCGACTACCACAGTGGGCTTGAGCATGACGGAGATAATGAGGATGGTGAAGGTTGTGTCATCTACATAATGCAAATTGTTGATAAGTCTCCCTCCAATCCTGATGCCACTCCTCCTCATACAGCCCAGCCTACCAGATGATCTGTTCTGCATATAGATTGAATAGGTATGGAGAATGTACACCCATCTGTTGTTTGTAGAGCTGCTGAACAACATAGTCATAGTCAGCTGGATGGCATCTGACAACAAAGACATCGATAACGCCCACATTTACTGTTCCGCACTTGTCCTACCTCTGAAGCACAGACTCATAATAAGCTACTCAAACATGGTATGTCCAAAATTTATTTCCTAGAAGTTTCCAAACGTGCTCAGTCCTTGCATAAGTCTTTAATAAGTCTCTTGCATAAGTCTTCACCGAATGAAGGCCCACTATTGGCATATCTCCTTGCTTTTGCTGCCACACCTCTGTGACTTGACTCTTTCCCCATCACAGCACTCAAGTCAAACCTTCTGTCTCATAATTCCTTGAACATGGCTTTTTATGGTCTTTGTATGTTAATCCCTCTGCCTAGCATATTCTTTCCCCAAATATCTCTATGTCTCATCCCTCCACAATTCCACATAAATGTTCAAAACAAACTCAAACTCTCTGCTGTTGAGTCGGTTCAAACTTCTAATAATCCTCCATTGCCTTTGCAAGGCTGTTTAACTTCATGTGAGGAGATTGTCTGTCTTTTTTTCATGGCATCATTGGTGGGTTTGAACTGCTCTGCATTATGGGTGCAACCTGCTGTTGACAGTGTCCCTGTACAAAATTGTTGTTGTTCACAAAGACAAATAATGCTTAGTGTCACTGTTGTAAAGCGGGACTGACATCTGAGTTTGGGGGAAACTAAGAGGGAATAAATAACGTATACTGCATTGAAACAGATGAGGGAGAGACTGTTTAGGAGGAATATATGATTAGGTATTATTGTCACGACAAGAGTCCAGAATGAAAGCTGCATAGTGGAGTGGACTTGGATGGGGGATTGTATAATAATGAGGTGGGTTTTGTTGTTGTTGTTTTTGGTTTTTGTTGTTGTTGTTTTTACTTTTCAAAGAGAAAAGTTATCTAGGGGGGAGTGGTGGACAGGGAGGAAAGTGTGCAACAATGAATGAGTGGAAATCCATAACATTTGTAAACTTTCATTAAAATAAATTTTAAAAAATGTGAAATGAAAAAAGAAAAATAAATGAAAAAAATTGTTGTTGTTATGTGCTGTCGAGTTGACTACAACCCACAGTAATCCTATGAACGACAGATCTGACCCTGGCCCTATCTTGTGCCATCCTCACACTCTCTGATATACTTGAGCCCATTGTTCCAGTCACCCACTCCATCCATCTTGTTGAGGCTTTTTCTCTCCTACATTAACCCGTCATCTTTCCAAACTCGATATCCTTCTCCAAGGACTGGCCCCTCCTAACAACATACCCAAAGTAGGTGAGATGAAGCACCACCATCCTTGCTTCTAATGAGCATCCAGGACACACTTTCCAAGACATACTTTTTTGTCCTTTTGGCTTAAGTTCCATGTTCATGGAATAAACACTACTCTCCTCCAATAGCACAAACAGAAAGCATACATTCCTCTTTTGTCATCTTTAGTTTTGTCCCCCCAACCACAGGCCTTGGACCTGCCACAGAGGTAACCAGTCATCATCTGTGCTGTGATATCTGTATGTTTGTTTGCATGGCATTAGAGTTTGTGTTTAGGGGTATAATGTTATTGCTGTTGTTGTTGTTAAGTGCCATCTAGTCGCTTGTGACTCATAGTGACCTTATGAACAATTGCTCTGAACCTTTCTCTATCTTGAGCCAATCTCACTGTCTCTGATACACCTGCCCCCATTACCCCAGTCACTATGTCAATCTATTTTATCTAGAGTCTTCCTCTGCAGTGCCTTCCCTCCACCCATCCAAGCATGGATGCTTGTCCCTCTGGGAAACATTCCCAAAGTATGTTAGGCAAGACAACATATGTCAGTCTCTTGCACTGGGAAAATAATTTGCATATAGTTGCTTTGTATAACTTAGGTATATGTATGCATGCTAGTTTTTCATCTGTTCTTAGGAGTACAGTACTTGTCTGTCAGCTGCTGTGCTGAAGGGACTTGCAGGTTGCTGTGAATTGGGAAGTTCTACCATTGGTATTTCAGATATAAGCAGGGTCACCCATGGTGGATAAGTTTCAGCTGAGTTTCTATATTAACATAGACTAGGAAGAGGAACTGACCATACACTTCTGAAACAACAGCACTTCTAAAACCTACACAAAATATTGTAGCCTATCATTGAGTTTAAATCATCCCACATCTGACCCTCCAGTGAATTTTTAGAGGCTGACCAAAATGGATGTCAGAAGAAACTCTGAATATTGCACTGGAGCACAGAGAAGCCAAAGCACAAGGAAGAATTCAAGATACTAAAGAGCTGAGCAGAATACTTCAAAAGGCAGCATGGGTTGACAAAGTAAAATATTACAATGAAATGTGCAAGGAGCTAGAGTCAGAAAACCAAAAGGGTCGAACTCGCTCAGCATTTCTTGAGCTCAAGGATCTGAAGAACAAATTCAAACCTCGAGTTGCTATAATCAAGGATGCTTTAGGCAGAGTATTAAATGATCCAGGAGGTATCAAAAGAAGATGGAAAGAATATACTGAGTCACTGTATCGAAAGGAATTGGCAGACACAGAAGGTTTTCATGAAACAATATATGAGCAAGAGCCTATGGTGATGAAGGAAGAAGTTGAAGCTGCTTTGAAGGAAATAGCAAAAAATAAGGCCCCAGGAATAGATGGTATACCAATTGACATATTTCATCTAACAGATACTGCCCTGGACGTGCTCACCAAGTTGTGTCAAGAAATCTGGAGAACAACCACTGGCCATTGACTGGAAGAGATCTATATTTGTTCCCATTCCAAAGAAATGTGATCCAACAGAGTGTGGAAACTACAGAACAATATCACTGATTTCACATGCAAGCAAGATTCTGCTGAAGATTATCCAAAAACTATTAGAACAGCACATCAACAGAGAACTGCCAGAAGTCCAGGCTGGGTTTAGAAGGGGTCGTGGTATTAGGGATATTGTAGCTGATGTTAGATGGATCTTGGCTGAAAGCAGAGAATACCAGAAGAATGTCTATCTGTGCTTCATTGATTATGCAAAGGCATTTGACTGTGTGGACCATAACAAACTGTGGCTGACTCTGAGAAGAATGGGAATCCCAGAACACTTGACAGTGCTAATGTGAAACTTATACTTGAACCAAGAGGCAGTCATCAGAACAGAGCAGGGTAACACTGCATGGTTCAAAATTGGGAAGGGCGTATGCCAGGGATGTGTCCTGTCTCCATACCTTTTCAACCTGTATGCAGAACAGACCATCTGGGAGGCTGGGCTCTATGAGAAGAAATGCAGCATCAGGATTGGTGGAAGATGTATCAACAACCTGTGTTATGCAGATGACACTACCCTGCTTGCTGAAACTGAGGAGGACCTGAAGTGCTTGCTGCTGAGGGTCAGGGACTGCAGCCTCCAATATGGATTGAGGCTCAATGTCAAGAAGACAAAGATTCTCACCACTGGACCAATTGGCAGCATCAGGATGGATGGTAAAGAGATAGAGATTGTTCACAGCTTTAGTCTGCTTGGCTCCACAATCAACACTCTTGGCACCAGCAGCCAGGAAATTAAAAGACGTATTGGGATGGGGAAGTCTGCTGTTAGGGACCTCTCTAAAGTACTGAAGAGCAACGGTGTGTCTCTGGATACTAGGTGCGTCTGATACAGGCCATGGTCTTTGCAATCACTTGTTATGCATCAGAGAGCTGGACAATGAATGACCAGGGAGGATAGAAGGAGAATTGATGCTTTTAAGCTTTGGTGTTGGAGAAGTGTGTTGACAGTACCATAGACTGCTAAGAAAACAAACAGATTCATCTTGGAGAGGGTTAAACCGGGCTGCTCCTTGGAGGCAAGGATTCTGAGGGCTTCGTCTGACATACTTTGGTCATGTTGTAAGGAGAGACTGGTCCTTGGAGAAGGACATCATGCTTAGGAGGGTGGAGGGCAGGCGTTGGAGGGGAAGGAGGTGGATTGATTCGGTGACTAGGGCAATCGGGATGAGTGTATCGGAGACAATGAGATTGGTACAGGACAAAGCAGAGTTTAGAGCTGTTGTACATAGGGTCACTATGAGTTGCAAGCGACTCGACGGCACATAACAACAACAATATATCACATTGGAGGAGGCTGTCAATATTTTCCCCATGGAGCTGTTAGTGGATTCAAACTACATTTCTTTGAGTTTGCAGCACAATTCCTTAGCACTAAACCACTTCACCTCTCTCACATATTAAATTGTTGTTGTTGTTAGGTGTCATCAAGTTGAGAAAGCCTCATAATGAGCCTATGAACAGCCAACCTAACTCTGCTCTGTCCTGTGCTGTCCTCATCATCTCTGACACACTAGAGGCTACTGCTGAAGTCACTGTGTCAATCCACCTCATTGGAGGTCTTCATCTCCTTCACTGACCATCTATATTTCCAAATATGATGTTCCTTTCCAAAGAATAACTTCGCCTAGCTACATGTCCAGAGTATGAAAGAGAAAGCTTCGCCATCTTTGTTTCCAAGGAGGAACTCTAAATTCTCAACTATAGAACAAACATCTCTTAATTCCCTAATACTTACATGTTGTTGTTGTTGTTATGTGCCATCAAGTCACCTGCAACTTAATAGTGACACTATGTACAACAGCCCTAAACCCTGCTTTATCCTGTGCCAATCTAATTGTCTCTGACATGCCTAGCCCCATTACCCTAGTGACTGAATCAATCCATCTCATCGAGGGTTTCCTTTCTTGCGCTGTTGTGTCCCTCCACCTTCCCAAGCATGACGTCCCTCTTCAAGGACTGATCCCACCTTGCAACATGTCCAAAGAATGTCAGATGAAGCTTCAGAATTTTTGCCTCCAAGGAGCAGCCTGACTCCACCCTCTCCAGGACGAACTTGTTTTCCTAGCAGTCCATATATTCAATACTTTTTTTCTCTAGCACCACAGCTCAAAGGTATCAATTCTCCCTCTATCTTTCCTAGTCATTGTTCAGCTTTCTGATGCATAGCAAGTAATTGCAAAGACCATGTCCTGTATTAAGCACACCTTAGTCTCCAGACTGACATCACTTCTCTTCAGTACTTTGGAGGGGTCTCTGACAGAAGACTTTCCCAATGCAATTCATCTTTTAATTTCCTGGCTGCTGGAACCAAGAGTGTTGATAGTAAAGCCAAATAAATTGAAGCTGTCAACAATCTCAATTTCTTCATCATCTATCATAATGCTGCCAATTGGCCCAGTGGTGATAATCTTTGTTTTCTTGATATTGAGCTTCAATCTATATTGAAGCCTGTAGTTCTTGACCTTCTGCAGCAGGCACTTCAGGTCCTCCTCAGTTTCAGCAAGCAGAGTTGTGTCATCTGCATAACGCAGATTGTTGATGAATCTACCTCCAATCTTGATGCCACACTTCTCCTCATAGAGCCCAGCCTCTCGGATAATCTGCTCTGCTTACAGGTTGAAAAGGTATGGAGATAAGACACATCCCTGGCATACGCCTTTCCCAATTTTGAACCATGCAGTGTTTCCTTGCTCTGTTCTTTTTTGTTTGTTTTTTTTTTATTTTATTATTTTTGTGTGCGTGTACCGTCAAATCAGATCTGACTGGTACAGGAGGAGATTGTCCCTACTTACCCGGCAGAGCATCTGGTGGATTTGAACCGTTCGCCTCTGGGATTGTAGTTGCAGCTCCTTGCCACTAGGCCACCAGAGCTCCCCTACCTTGCTCTGTTCTGACGACTGCCTCCTGGTCCAAGTACAGTTTTTGCATTAGCACGATCAAGTGTTCTGGGATTCCCATTCTTCTCAGAGTCAGCCACAGTTTGTTGTACTTATATATTACATGTCATATTATTTGTTTGTTGTCCTCTCACTAAGAGCTGTGTTTTTGTTTGCTTTGTTCACTGTTGTATTTATATTCCCAAGAACAGTGCTTGGCAACTAGTTAGGTACTAACATGTAATCACTGAATGAAACAAGGAACTGGCTTAAACATTACAAAACATAGATGCTTATATATAACAGAAACCTAGTAAGTCAGTCTTTGAAGTCTTTAAGGACTCAAATCCATTCCTTCTTAGTGCTCGAAGGTTCTCATTTACTGGCCTTTTCTACAGGCATGCCCTCTTGGGGCTACAACACTGTAATTATTCCCATTTCCCTTCATCACTCAACAATATCCAGAAGCAGCAAAGAGGGGAAGAAAAAATCAGACTCCAGTCTCCTGCCTCTTTCTATGTTTTAGAAAACGTTTCCAGACGCTTTACTGTCTCATCTCTCAGACCCAAATGGCATAACATGTCTATTCTTAAATGAATCATGTTGTTGTTACTGTTCTTGTTGTGTACCATAGAATCAGAACCGACCCATAGCTATCCCTCTAGGGGATTTTCAGAGGCAGTTAATGGAACCGGAGATTGCCCATCCTTCTCCCGCTGAGCAACTTGTGGCCTCGAACCACTTGGCTTTGGGATTGCAACATATCTTCTTGCCACTAGGCCATCATAGCTCCCTGATTAAGGGATAGGATATTAGGGGAGAAAATAAAATAAACATGACTACTGTGATAAGTCTAAACCACAATTTCTCTCCTGTCATTGGGGACACACAGTCAAAGTGTTTATGGGTAGACTAGCAGGAGGGACCTGAAAGACAACCCTGATTTTGCAATCAACAATGTCTACCACAATAATAAAGAGAGGTAAACACAGATTTTGCAGATTAAATACAAGTGCCCTGTAAAGAAGGCTCTTTCAGAGCGTGAACATTGCCCAAGACCCACACTCAGAAGCATATTTCACTTGGTTTAAGGCTGTTCTGTCTGTCAACTTCTTGCAAGTCTTAAAATTATTGAAAAGAAACATGCACTTTTATTTTTAACTAGGCCCTACAAATTGTACTGCTGGTCCTGTGGCCTCAGAGCTACAAAATGAGAGAAGGAAGCAAATATTCACTGATTAAATATGGATAAAACATAGAATATCAAATTTATAACTTTATTATGTAGGAAGATGGCAGTGATTCCCACAAAGAATACAGTAAATAAGGAGATTTGTTTGAAAGAAACAGGGGTTAGCATTTGAGAATTTAACCTCCAAGGAGACATGAGGCACAAAAGAATAAAGATGAGTCCTCAGAGCAGAGACTGTAGTTAATGGATAGGAAGCTAGGTGACATCACCATTGAGTAAATGAGGAGGGAAAAGATGAAAAGGAAAAATAATAGAAGTTTGGGGTCTCCCTGAGCTGAGACTGGAACTAAGTTCTCCTAAAAAAACAAACCCAAATAAAACTAAACCAAACCAAACCTCAAATCAGTTGCCAGGAAATCAATTCTGACTCTCATGGAGACCCCACATGTTAGAGTAGAACATAGAACTGTGCACCACCGAGTTTTCAATGACTGAAATTTCTGAAGGAAACTTTGGTGGACAAGTCCACGAGGAGTTATATTGCTAACTCTAGAAGCAGTCTGAACCCACCAGAGATTATGGGGCAGAAAGATAGGCAATTTCCTCTCATGCAATTTACAGCCTTGGAAACCCAATATAGGGGCTCAAGCTCAAGCACTGAATTTGAACTTGAATTTTTCAGCGTGTCAGAAGTAGATTTGCAGGCCTTTATTCCAAGACGCTTTAGGACGGATTTGAAACTTCAAATGCCCTGGTCTGTGTATTAACTATTTACAATACGAGGGACTCTAGAACCAGCTTACTTGTCATTTATTTTAGAAGACTTATTCTTGGACCAAGGAATCCTTGTAGCACAGCATATATGCCTAACTGCCAACTGAGAAGTCAGAAATTCAACACTGGAGTTCAACCAACCACTAACTTCGGGGAGAAGGATGCAGCAATCTGCTTCCATTATGTTTCGCTTCCAAGGTCACAGCCTTGGAAGCCCTATGGGATATTTCTCTTACAACAAAAACAATGAATAATTTGACTTGATAGCAACGGACTTTGTTTTATTTATAGGATTCCTAGGTCAGGGAGTTTCTCTGGAGAGCAGCTTGGAGAAACCTAGCCTTATTTAAGAATTTCTGGTGGTGAGACTTGTGAGCCTCATAAGTAATCTAATTCATCTATACTTTAGAAATGCAAAAATCATGTTTAGAAAGCTAGTTCTTTTTCTTTTCAGAATGCATTAAAAGATGGTGTCCAAAAATAATCACTGACCTTGGTTTCACCAGTAACTCTTCTGCACCTTAATTCCTCATTGTTATATAAATCAGTGATATCTCCCCTGGCATATGGGTCCCCTTCTTCCACTTGGTCCAAGTTGATCACAGCTCAACCTGGTTGAGGAATTAAGTTCAGACTCAAGGCCAATGATTCTTTGCTAACTCATTTTAGGTGAGACTACATTATTCTGTGGAGAAGAGAACCATCTGTTTTTAATCCACCCAAAGGTGGATTTATTTATGTCCCTAAAACATAACTCAATTCATTGTCAAATTGGAACTGACCCTCGAGTGGGTTTTCAGAGGCTATAATCACACAGGAGATTGCCCATCTTTCTCCTTTGGAGTTGCAAGTGGATTTGAACCACTGGAGATGCGAATTAGTGCAATTTCCTACTGAGAAGGCCACCAAAACTCCATAAAAAGAGTGCTCAAAATGTGAGAGATCATGTAAAATGAAGTGTCTCAGTGTAATTCTCAATACTAACAAGGAGAAAGACTGTATTTTAAAAAAAATAATAACAAGGACGGGAATTATGAACTCTGTAGAGTACTTATAGGATAAAGGTTTCTATTTATTGTTCATGGAGTAGTAATCAACTCAAAGACAGGCACCTAACAACAACAACTATAGAACGTATTTCTTATAAACTCAAGGTTTGTAACAAACACAAAAGGACAAACTAGCCCCCACTAATAATTCTTGTTGTTGTTAGCATGCTTTTTGTTGTAGGAGGGATAGTTGCAATATATTAGCACACTAGTAATTCTTAAAGAAAGAGAATACTTATTCCTAACACTTGCAGCTCTTCACTAGGTCTCACTGGGTAAAATTTGCAAGATATTCTAGGATACAAAGATAACTAGATATTTATAGCCCTGGTAAAAATTACCACAATTGTTATTTAAAGATCCTGCCTATCCCTGGGAAAAAATAGAGAGAAACGTCATGGAAGCTATCAAGTTACAAAATGCCTTGAGTAGGAAACCATATCTTTAAGAATTTTTATTGCATTCAAATGCAGAGCATTACTTCTTTCTTGCCAGAAAAGAAAACTGTTGTTTGTGTTTTGGGTTTTTTGTTGTTTTTTTTTTTACTGTCAAACCACCTCCATCCAGAAATTCCAAAATAAGCAAAGACAGACATCATACTATGACATTTGGATTGACTTTTATTGGCTTCTGTTCTGCCCTCTGGCCACAGCAGATAGTAGAACAAAAAGTTGAGATGCCCCAAATCCAACTAGATCTTCTTTAAGGGTCTTGATCCTGTGTAGTCTATTATGTGAGGACCATACACACAGTTGCAGTATATGTTTTCTAAAAATCATAGAGATTATACCAAATTCTGTCATGCAATTTCCAGTCTTAATTCTACCACCACTTTATCATGTTTTCCAACTGTTGATATTGTTATGTGTTGTCGAGTTGACCGCGGCTTACAGCGACCCTATGTACGATAGCTCTGAACCCTGCTCTATCCTGAGCCAATCTCACCATTTCTGACAGACTCCCCCTCATTACTCCAGTTACTGTGTCAACCCATCTTATCCAGAATCTTCCTCTCCTGCACTGTCCTTCCACCCTTCCAAGCATGATATCCTTCTCCAAGGACTGATCCCTCCTGACAATGATATGCCCACAGTATGTAAAACTGAGTCTCAAAATCCTTGCCTACAAGGGACAAGTTGGTTTCACTCTCTCCCAAGACATATGTTAGTGTTATTTGCAGTCCAAGGTATATCAGTACTCTTCTCCAGCACCTCCAAGGCATCATTTCTTCTGTCATCTTTGGTCATTGTCCAGCTTTCTGATGCACAGCAAGTAATTTTGAAGACCATGGCCTTAGTCTCCAGACTGACATAATTGCTCTTCACTCTAAAGAGGTCCCAGACAGCAGATTTTCCTAATGCACTTGATCTTTTGATTTCTTGACAGCTGTTGCCAAGAGTACTGATGTGGAACCTAGAAAGCTGAAATTGTTAACATTCTCAATTTCTTCCCCATCTATCATGTTGCTGCCAATTTGCCCAGTGAGAAGAATCTTAGTTTTCATGATGCTGAGCTTCAGTCCATATTGGAGACTAGAGCAGGTCCTCCTTAGTTCCAGCAAGCAAGGTTGTGTCATCTGCATGATGCAGGTTGTTAAGTCTTCCTCCAATCCTGATGCCACATTCCTCCTAATAAAGTCCAGCCTTTCAAATTATCTTCTCTGCATACAGATTAAAAAGGTATGGAAACATGATGAATCCTTGACACACTCCTTTACAGATTTTGAACAATGCAATGATTCTTTGCTCTGTTCTGATGACTGCCACCTGGTCCAAGTATAGATAACAACAGTCCTTTTTTGTTTCAGTTGTCAATTATTAATGCATCTTGATTGCATGTTCTGTCAATTTCAGAATGCACAAACTAGTAAAAAAAATAGGGGACTACTGGGGCATTGGCAAAAAATAAGGCCCCAGGAATCGATGGTATATCAATTGACTTGTTTCAATTAACAGATGCAGCCTTGGATGCACTCACCTCAATGTCAGAAAATTTGGAAGACGGCTTTCTGGCCAATGTATTGGAAGAGGTCTATATTTGTTCCTGTTCCCAAAAAGGGTGATCCAACTGAATGTGGAAATTATTGAACAATATCATTGATACAACATGCTAGCAAAATACTGCTGAAGATTACTAAAAAAAAGCTGGAACTGCCATTAGGAACATAGATAAGGAATTGCCAGAAGTTCAAGCAGAATTCAGAAAAGACCATGGCACCAGGGATATCATTGCTGATGTCAGATGGATCGTGGCTGAAAATAAGGAATACCTGAAGAATGTCTATTTGTGCTTTATTGACTATGCAAAGGTATTTGACAGTGTGGATCATGACAAGTTGTGGTGGACAATGAGAAGAATGGGAATCCCAGAGCATTTGATTGTGCTCACGAGGAACCTATATCTGGAGCAGGAGGCTGTTGTGTGAATGAAGCAGGGGGGGAGCACTGCATGGTTTGAAACTGGGAAGTGAGTGCATGAGAGATGTATTCTATCTCCCTACCTGTTCAATCTATATGCTGAGCAAATTATCCAAGAAGCTGGACTCTATGAAGAGGAATATGGCATCAGGATTGGAGGGAGACTCATCAATAACCTGCATTATGCAGATAACACAAGCATACTTGCTAGAAGTGAGGAGGATTTGAAGCACTTGTTGCAGAAGATCAAGGAATGTAGACTTCAGTATGGATTGCATCTCCATATCAAGAAAACAAAGATTCTTACCACTGAACGAATAGGTAGTGCCATGACGGATGGAGAGGAGATTGAAACTGTCAACAGCTTCATCTTGCTTGGATTCACAATTAACACCCTTGGTACGAGCTGTCAGGAAATAAGATTTTCCCATTGCACTGGGAAAATCTGCACTTAGAAACCTTTCCAAATTATTGAGGAGTAATGATGTCAGTTTGAGGACTAAGGTGAGTCTCATTTAGGCCATAGTCTTTCTGATTACTAGCTATGCATCCGGGACCTGGAAAATGAGTAAGAATGACGGAAAGATAATTGATGCCTTTGAGCTGTGGTGTTGAAGAGCAGGCAACGTCCCATGGACAGAATCAACAGGTATGTCTCGGAGAAGGTGCAGCTGGAGTGCTCTTTGGAAGCAAGGATGAGGCTTCGCCTCACATACTTTGGACATGTTGCTAAGAGATCTTATCCTTGGAGAGGGACACGATGGATGTTGGAAAGGGTGGAGGGTCAGCGAAGGAGAAGATGACCCTCAATCAAGTGGATTGACACGGTGACTTCTGTAATGGGTTCTCATGTGTCAGGAAGTGTGGGGATGGTGCAGTACAGGACTAGGTTAAAATCTTTTGTTCATAGGGTGGCTATGAGTCTACTCGACTCAATGGCACCTAACAACTAGAGCTTTGGTGGTCTAGTGGCAGAAGCTGCTGCACTGCTTTCCAAAGGCACACAATTTCAAGGCACCAACTGATCAACACGACAGAGTAAGGATGGACTCCTTCCCCGCTATTTACTGCTTCTGGAAATCCGCTGAAGGTTGGTTCCTACTCAGTAACAAACACTGGAGTTCAAGCCTCTCAAGTTGTTTCACATCAGGGATCTTTGTCCTTTGGGGTTTAAAACAGATTAGGTCACCGAAGTACAAACTTTGGCTGAATGATACCCAGATCACTTGGGAACCTTTATAAAACTACTGATGTGTAGTGCCACCTCGGCTCAACTTAATCAGACTTCCTAGGCGAGGGATAAGCCCATTCATGGGTGGGTTTTAGCTCCAGGTGTAATCCTAATGTCAGGGTTTAGAACCAAGCAGTTTATGACGCAACCTCGAGGAGGAAGAGCAGACACCTACTGGTTTGTAGGCGCCTGGGCGCGCCAATGACGCCGCACGCTCCTGCGCAGGCGCAGACCGGCGGCCGCGACCCAGGTGAGCGCGGGCACGTGAGCGCGCGCCTGCGCGGCGGCCCCGTCTCCACGCCGAATCCCAGGGGAGACGCAGATTGCTGGGGAGGAGGCGCGGCAATGGAGCCGCCGGCGGCGTAACCTCGGGTCGGAGCTGCTGCCCCAGGAGTCCCGGGGTCTCCGGGGGACCTGGCGCTGAATGGATGGCTCGGCTTTCGCGGCTGCAGTGCGCACTCTCGTTCCTGATCATCCTCCTGGTAGCCTCTCTCGAGTGCCAGGAGGAGGCCCAGAGCACCGACTGGCGGGCCACCCTTAAGACCATCCGGAATGGAGTTCACAAGATAGACACGTACCTGAACGCCGCCTTGGACCTCCTGGGAGGCGAGGACGGACTCTGCCAGTATAAGTGCAGTGACGGTGAGAGGAACCCAGGGCCAGCCAAGCCGGTGCTTTTAGGGGTTTGGGGGTGACAGATGCAAGGCAAACCTTGATGGTGCCCTTAAACCTTGATGGTGCCCTTAATCTTCCCGTTCTTGTGATTGAGCAATTTGGTTACAATTTCGCACTATTGTTGGAATGTGGGAAGTCACTTTCATGTGTACCATGCTTTGCTTCAGAATCAGTTTGTTGGGGGTTTTTTTCCGATTGCATTAAATTGCCTAAGAACTTGGTGACGTGCACATCACGCTCATGGAATGGAACAAGCTGTGATTTAGCTTTAGTAGTGTCCGTAAATCAGTCAAGAACAGAACAAGCAAAAAATCAAACTAGATTTTAAAAGACGGGCCATTATACAACTTTCTCTAGAAAATCGGACTTAAGTATTTTCACTGCAACGCTAAAGAACATAATTCAGACCTTTATACAGACTTTTAGTGTATACAGCTGTGGAAGTGACAACTTTCCTAGAAAATAATTTATCAAAATTGACATTGGTTTTCCGTTCCTCTTTGCTGGCTAATAGTTTTTATTTCTACTTTTTAAAAAAACAACAAAAATGCTTTTCCATTGTTGCATGCTTTCTTCTCTCCCTTCCTTTTTCCTCTCCCCTCCCTCCCCTCAACGCAGCCCCTGTTCCAGATTATCATAGGTAACTTTCACTCTTAAAACATTTGTCTGTTTGAGAACGCGTTCAGTGTCAGTGTAGGTAACAGTAACAATAGAGTCTTGGGAAGAGATAATAATTTTATTATCACTTACAATTTTTAATATTTTAATAGCTCAGATCAAGTACTTGGACTTCTCTTTGGAAATAACAAGTCAGTATGTTTCCAATAAGTTTAACCAGGATCTGTTATTATAAATTGATTTTTATTCTTTTTTTAAATGCTTAGAATATTTATTGATCTATGCACCAGGAGTATTAAGGAGTAATGATGTCAATTTGAGTACTAAGGTGTGTCTGGTTGAGGCAATTTTGATTCTTAGCTCAAGGTTCTACAGAACCAAATATTGTCAAGTCCTGCTCCATCCTCATAGGCACGGCTGTGTTTGTGCCCACTGTTGAAGCCAGTTGTATCATTCAGTCCTTCTTGATGGATTTCCCCTTTTTCACTGACGCTCCACTTTACCACACATGATGTCCTTCTCCAAGGACTGGCCCCTCCTTATAATATAGCCAAACTATAAGAGATAACATGGAGAACAACCACTTGGCCAACTGACTGGAAGAGATCTATATTTGTTCCCATTCCAAAGAAAGGTGACCCAACAGAGTGTGGAAATAAT
>NW_006399762.1:23689692-23700466 GCF_000299155.1 Elephantulus edwardii
TTAGGGACCTCTCTAAAGTACTGAAGAGCAATGGTGTGTTTTCTGGAGACTAAGGTGCGTCTGATACAGGCCATGGTCTTTGCAATCACTTGTTAAGCGTCAGAGAGCTTGACTATGACCAGGGAGGATATAAGGAGAATTGATGCTTTTGAGCTTTGGTGTTGGAGAAGAGTGCTGAGGGTCCCATGAACTGCTAAGAAAACAAACAGATTCATCTTGGAGAGGGTTAAACCGGGCTGCTCCTTGGAGGCAAGGATTCTGAGTCTTCATCTGACATACTTTGGTCATGTTGTAAGGAGAGACTGGTCCTTGCAGAAGGACATCATGCTTGGGAGGGTGGAGGGCAGGTGCAGGAGGGGAAGGCCCTCTGGGAAGTGGATTGATTTGGTGACTGGGGCAATCGGAATGAGTGTGTTGGAGACAATGAGATTGGCACAGGACAGAGCAGAGTTTAGGGCTATTGTACATAGGGTCGCTATGAGTCGCAAGTGACACGATGGCACATAACAAAAACAACAACATAAGAACAATGAACACTGAACATCCCACGGGCTGCCAAAAGAACAAACAAGCACATCTTGGAGAGGGTGTAAGCCAGAGAGAGTGCTCTTTGGAGGCAAGGATAATGAGGCTTCATATACTTCATATAATTTGGGCATGTTGCTAGGAGGAGCTATTCCTTGGAGAAGGACATGATGCTGGCAAGGGTGGAGGGTCGGCGAAGGAGAGGAAGACCCTCAACCAGGTGGACTGATACAGTGACTGCTACAGTGGGCTCTTGTATGTCAGAAGTGTAAGGATGGCACAGGATAGAACAAGGTTCAGATCTTTTGTTCATAGAGTTGCTTTGAGTCATACTCAACTCAACAACACCTAATAACAACAGTATGAGATAAAGTCTCAACATCCTTGTTTCTAAGAAGCATTCTTGCTGTACTTCTAAGAGAGATTTTGCTTTTGGCAGATCATGGTGTATTCCATATTCATTGTCAACATAATTCAAAGGCATAAATTCTTTAGTCTTCCTTATTCCTTGCCCAGCTTTCACATGCTTATAAGAAAATTGAAAATATCGTGGCTTTAAAAAAAGAAAGAAAAAGAAAATACTATGGCTTGGGTCAGATGGCTCTGGTAACTAAAATGTGCTGCTAACCAAAAAAATTACCAGTTTGACTCTACTAGCTACTTCTTGAGAAAACTAATAGGTAAATCTTCTATAACTATTTAAAGGTTTTTGCATTCTGTAGGGAAGTTATACTGTGTCCTACAGGGTCACTCTAAGTTGGATTTAGTGACGATGAGTTGGGCTTTGGGGTCATGTAAAGTAGAAGGTCATCAAAAAAAGAGGAAGATGCTCAATAAGATGAATTGGCATGGTAGCTGTAACAGTAGATTCCAGCATAGCAACAATTATTAGGATGACACAGCATCAGGCAGTGTGTGGTCCATTGTAGATAGGGTCACTAATTTGTCGGAACCGGCTCGACAGCACCTAACAACAGCAGCAGCAGATAACGTAAAAATGTGATGTCATCTGTTTCTTCTAATTCTTTTTTTAATCATATTTTTATTAATTTTAATGAAAATGTACAGACCCTTTGAATTTCCATTCATTCACTGTTGCACTTTTCTCCTTGCCCCCACCCGCCCCAGTGTACTCTTCTCTTTGAAAAGTAAAAGAAAAGTTCCCCCATTGTTTTACAATCCCTTCCCCCAGGTATTCCACTATACAGCCTTCATTCTGGACTCCTGTCATGACAATAATACCTAGTCACATATCCTTTTTAAACAGTTTTCTCCCTCATCTGTTTCAATGCAGTATACATTATTTATCCCATCTTTCTCAGTCTACCCCAAACCCCGATATCAGTCCTGTTTTACAACAGTGGCACTGTGCAGTATTTGTCTCTTTGTGACTGAGATATTTCACTCAGCATAATGTCCTCCAGGGTCACCCATTTTGAATAATATTGTTTTTCCTTGTTTTTAATATTGTTGTTCCTTGTTTTTCAATGGCTTCTAATTCTTAAAATAGCTTTTTGTGTTTTGTTAAAGAATGGGTTATGTTTTATATACTAGAAGGTCCTGAACAGCCTTGTTTTGGGCTGAATTCTCTAGATAGGCAAAACCAATGACACTTGGGTTTCATGTCTTAGACTGCTGACACATCTTAAGGTCATCATAGGAGACCAGGGTTGCAGATGTCTGACTTTTAATAATGGCAAGTCTGAAGTCAGCAAGTACAACAGACCGCTAGTTGAAGTCCAGAGACAGGCAGCCAGGTATAGATTGGACAAAACCTATGTAGCTCTTTGCTAAACATACAGCCATGAAGGCCACACCTCTAAGGAAACCTCCCATTAATTAGATAAGGTTGAAAGGCTAACCATATCTTCATATAGATTTGATTTTAATCCTGTGTGGTTGCTATGAGTGGTATTCTACTCGATGACATCATTTTGTTATTGTTCAGTACTTTTGAGGAGTTGAAATCAACCCATGGTTGATCCTCCAGCAGATTTTCAGAGGCAGCAAATTGTATAGAAGGAGATTGTCCATCCTTCTTCTGTGGAACAGCTGGTGGATTTGTGTTCCTTTGTGTTGGCAGTACAATTCCTTACCATAAAGCCACAAGAGCCCCCTTTAATATCATGTTGTTGTTATGTGCTGTTGAGTTGCCTGTGACTCACAGTGACCCTATATACTACAGCTCTGAACCTTGGCCTATCCTGAGCCAATCTCATTGTCTCTGACACACCTAACCCCATTACCCCAGTCACTGAATCAATCCATCTCATCGAGGGTCTTCCTGTCCTGCACTATCCCCCTATATGTCCAAGCATAATGCCCCTCTCCAAGGACTGGTCCCTCCTGGCAACGTATGTGCAAAGGAACTCCAAAATCCTTGCCTCTAAAAAGCAACGTGGTTTCACCATTAACTTGGTTTCACCTTCTCCAGGACAAACCTTTTTGTTCTCTTAACAGTTCGTGGAATGTTCCAACACTCTTCTCCAGCACCACAACTCAAAGACAACAATCCTTCTGTCATCCTTAGTCATTCATTGTCCTGCTCTCTGATGCACAGCAAGTAATTGCAAAGACCATGGCTTGGATCAGGTGCACCTTAGTCTCCATACTGACATTGTTGCTCTTTACCACTTTGGAGAGGTCCCTAATAGCTCATTTTCCCAGTGCAGTTCCCCTTCTAATTTCCTGACTGCTGGCGCCAAGAGTGTTGATTGTGGAGCCAAGCAGGCTGAAATTGTTAACAATCTCAATCACCTTTCCATATATCATGTTGCTGCCACTTGACCCAGAGGTAAGATAGAGGTTGGGATTTAGAGCATGTGGGATATTTTTGTTATACTGAGGATCAGAGACACAGAGTATTAACCGTCACAAATCCCACATGTTTTAGTACCAGTCATAAATAAAACTTCTTCCTAAATTTATGCCCATTTATATTAACAATCCAACATCTCTTCCATTACCTCTCTCAGTTCATAGCCCTGATCCTGCTTCACTAGGGAATTAAAAGAGAACTTGAACCAGCATTGATGTCCATATCCTCTACCTTTCCAATTAGTAGGGATTTACTCTCTTTACTTACAACCTTTCTATTTAGGAGAACCCTCTTACCCAAGGATTTAACTCCAATAATTACATCAGTGTTTTAATCCTCACCAAATCATTCCCAAATGTATTCAAATATTATTTTTAATATTAACCCAGAATCTTTTCTATGATCTTCCCTCATTTCAATTAATGGAAATTCTATCCTTTTATTTTCTCAAGTTGAAAACTTGGGAATCATTTTGGGTTCAGTTTATATTCCTCTTAAAATCACTTCAGCAAATCCTGTCAACTCTTGGTTAAAAATGCACTCAAAATCCGACCACTTCTCACCAATTCTATTGCTGCCAACCTTGACCAAGCTATTCCCATCTTGTGTCTGGATTATTTTAATAGCCACCTGATGTGTCTGTCACCCTACGTCCAACTTGTTCACTTACTCTTCTCATTCTTTTTACTCACAACACAGTAATCAGAATGGTTCTATAAAAGTATAAATCACATGTTATTTCTCTGCTCAGAATCCTTCATTGACTTTCCAGTAAAACTAGATTTTTTTTCCCCCCAATAATTCCAGCTCTTAGTATTTCTCAACTATGTCAGGTCCTTTCCCACCTCAGTATCGTAGGCTTGAAATTCTGCCAAGAATGCTCCCCTTCACCCCCACATTGCATCATGGCTAATTTCTTGAGTTCAAATCTTTGCTCAGTGGTCTCTGCCTTCTTTACCACAGTATGCAGCAGCCCCAGGCTCCAACAGTATAAATTTTTCTCTTCTGTATTTTTTCTTAGCATTTATTGCCATAATGTTTCCTTATTTTGATTCTTAATTGTCCTTTCCCAGTAAAGTATAAACTCTACAATGTCCACAATGTCTGTATGTTTAAGGCTCTTTCTCACAGCCCTGTAATGCAAATGATTTATAAATGCTTAATGAATGAGTGACTTATTCATCATTCTGGAAACATTTTACAATCCATTTTTTACTTTTTAGCCATCAAAGGAAAAAGAAAATTTCTACTTCATATCTTCTCTGTTGTCAGGGAGAAAAAAAAAATGGAAAAAGACAACAACTGTCAAATTTGTTCCCCTAAGTAACTTCTCATTAAAGCTTTGTTTCCATAAAAGGGAGGATGTTCAGAAAGACGTAAGGGAGCAAGCTCCGTATTCTTGTCCTTCAGGTAAAACCAAGATAAGTAAATACAAGGTTGGTTTTTTTGTGTGTTTTTTTTTTTAATTAAGCTTTAGAATTTCCTATTTCTCTTTGATTCTGACTTGGTTGCTTGTTGTCTGGGTTATCTAGTGCTGCTTTTTAGAAATACCAGATGGGTGGTTTTAACAAACATATTTATTCTTTCAAAGTTTAGGAGGTTGGAAGTCGTAATGCAAAGTTTGGCTCTAGGGAAAGACTTTCTCTGTTGCCTCTGGAAATGGCTCTTGCCTTCTTTCAACATCTGTGGGCCTGGCACCCCTTGATGATCCCCATATGTTTTAGTACCAGTCATACTCCAAGTCTAGGAGGTTCTCAGCTCAGGGGCCCTGAGTCCAAAATATGTGCTCTGCTCCCAGCTTTCTTTTGGTGGCAGGGCCCTCTCTCTGCTTGCTTCTCTCACCTTTTATCTCTTGTAACAGAAAATTATTATAAAAGAGTAAATATGTTATTTTCCCTAGGTTCTACAGTTCTACACATTATGATGTATTTATTGTATATGTTTTTAGATTAACAGACCCATTTCTTTATGTCTCTCTAGATGAGTTTCTAAACAATTTATAAGCATGTTGTGTCCCATCGAGTCACTTGCGACTCATAGCAACCCTCATTACCGCAGTCACTAAACCAATCCATCTCATTGATGGTCTTCCTCTCTCTTTCCCTTCACTCTTCCAAACATGATGTCCCTCTCCAAGAACTGGTCACTCCTTGCAGTATGCCCAAAGTATGTCAGAATCCTTGCCTCAAACTTGTTTGTTCTCCTGGCAGTCCACGGTATATTCAGCACTTTCTCCAGCACCACAGCTCAAAGGCATCCATTCTCTTTCTGTCATACCTAGTCATTGTCCAGCTCTCTGACACATAGCAAGCAACTGCAAAGACATAGTATATTATAATCCCTTATAAAAGAGAGATTTCTGATGAGATTTTAGGATCCAGAATAGACTCCCCAAGAATATAATGTTGATCTAGCCTTACTCCTTTTAAACTATAGGTAAAATGTATACTTTCTCATAATGTTCTCATGAGAAATGTAGGCTAAACAAAACTCCATTAGGTGATGGCCCAGCTGGTTGAGTTGTCTCCCCTAAGGGATGGACTGATGGCTTCAAGGCTTCTGAGGGCACGGGCTGATCTATAGCAGAGTGTTGTAGCCTGTTCTGGGCAAGATCTCTGTCTTGCCTTTGTATCTGAGAGAAAGCAGTATAACACTGGGCAAATCGCTCTAGATTGAAAGCTTGCATAATAGTGCTGAATGATGAACTAAAATTAATAAGAATTTTAAAATCTAGTATTTACACTCAAAAAAAGAAATTAGAGAAGTACTGAAAACATTCAGGAGTAGATTTTTTTTTTTTTTAGTTAATGAAAATCCATTTTAATATGGATCTTTGCTTGGACACTTATATTTGTTGTTGATTTATCCATATATGTTTACTCTTTTAAAAAAATTAATTTTATACTGGATTGCTTACAAAGTTTGCATACATTGTGTTTCACACTATCCTTCATTCACATTGTGTTTCATACAATCATTCCCATTCATTATGGGGGTTTTTTGTGGGGATTTTTTTCAGCTTTAAAGTTTTTTGAGTTTTATTTGATTGCTGAATCATTTATTCTCAAGCTGTAAGTTTTTGTTTCTTCAGTTTCTTCTGAGAAATCCTTTTCTTCTTGGACCTCTTCTTCTGGTTTAGGAACAATCTGTTCCTTTTCAGTAAGGATCATCTTAGCATGGCAGGGGGAGCTCATGTAAGGGTTGATCCAGCCATGAGCTCTGTATGTGCAGTGGTGCGTCTTAGGAACTTTGTTCACCTGGATATGCTCAATGACCAGAGAATTGACATCCAAACCTTAAGTTCAGCATTACTATCTGCATTTTTAAGAATATGCAGCAAAAACTCGGCACTCTTTTTGGGCCACCGATCCTGTATCCAACCCCACTGTTTGGCCTGGGCACACCTACCAACTCCCCCATTGTAACGTCAGAATGGCACACACTGCTTTTGCAAAGTGACATCATTCAGAGAGTTGGTGCTTTCCAGATACGCATATCCTTGATGGCCTGGACAGTTTCCCGGGTATTCTTAAAATGGACCCAGAGATTTGAGCCTCTTGATTTGCATGATTTTGTGGGATTTTCCGGGTCAAGCAGTAGTGAACTATTTTGGGAGATTGACTGAAGCTGCTCATGGGGAAAATCCATTCATTTTATTTTATAAAATTAATCAACATTGAACAATGTTCACCAGATCCCCACTGAATCTTCCCCATTTCCTTTCCCTCCCTCCACCCACCAAATTGTGCGACCCTCTGCTTTCCCCCCTGACCATCCTCACCTTTATGCTTCCAGTCTCCTTCTCTTGGATCTTTATGCACATTTTACTAGTTTTTCTATTTCTACAATAATGGCCTTATGTAGTGTTTGTCCTTATAAGCCTGAGTTTGTTCATTCAGCATAATGTTCTTCAGTCCCTCCCAAATTATGTAGCAATTGTCAAAATCATTGCTCCTGAGTGCTGCATTGAATTCCATTGTGTGAATGTACCACATTTTCTCAACCCACTAGATTGTAGGTGGACATCTGGACTGTTTCCATGTTTTTTTTGCAATTGTGAATAATGCTGCTATGAACATTGTGGTATACAAATCTCCATTTCTAATTTCCTTATAGTATATTCCAAGCAGTGGAATAACTGGGTCATAAGGAATTTCTATGTTTAGCTTTCTTTGAGGAAACACTACACTATTTTCCAGAGTGGATATAGCATAGATTTTTTAAAAGTTCTTTTTGGAAATAATTGACAGCTCTTTTTAAAAACAAACAAACAAACAAACAACCACCCCTGCTATCTGATGTGTGGAAGCATTGAGACACTGCTGCAACATTTGTTCACAATCTTAGGCTCCATAAACATAAGTACTCTTTCTGGCTTCAAAAGGTAACAGACTCATCACACACCAAATGATGTTCAGTTTGGGGTACCATATTTTAAAGAAATGTAACAAATGAGAAATGG
Organism: Elephantulus edwardii; assembly: GCF_000299155.1. Classification (NCBI taxonomy): domain Eukaryota; kingdom Metazoa; phylum Chordata; class Mammalia; order Macroscelidea; family Macroscelididae; genus Elephantulus; species Elephantulus edwardii. The sequence goes on from NW_006399762.1 coordinate 23,697,498, forward strand.
TCAGTTTTTTAAGGCTTCAACATGTTCACCACACTCAAAAGACACTGAAGTGTAGCAACTGACCATTACTCAAAAGACAATGAAGTGTAGCAACTGGCCATTTCTCATTTGTTACATCTCTTTAAAATATAGTACCCCAAACATTTCTGATAGGTATTTTAACACCCATGGAGATGAGCCTTTCACGTTTTTTGCTCATTATTTATTCAATCCATTCATTCATCAGCAATTATTTATTGATTCTCTAAACATATGTTTATACAGGTTTAGACAATGGGCATAAAAACTGACAAATTCCTGCCCTCAAGATGTTTCTATGTTAGTATAGGGAGACACCTCTCAAAGGTACAGAAGTGTGAAGATGAAAGGGCGTCTAATTCAAACCATGGCCTTTTCAGTGCTTCCTACCCTTCTGAAAGCTGGACATTGACTAAAGATAACAGTAGAAGAATCAATGCTTTTGAGTTTTGGTGTTGAAAAACAGTACTGAATATTCCATGGACTACTAAAAGTACAAACAGCTGTCTTGCCAGGGTGTTCCCTAGAGGAAAGGATGGTGAAATTCTGTCTCTCTCACATACCTTGTGCATGTTGCTAGGAGAGGCCAGTCCTTGGAGAATGACATCATGCTTGGAAAGGTGGAGGATAAGCAAAAGAGAGGAAGACCCTCAATGAGATGGATTGTCACAGTGGCTGCAGCAGTAGGCTCAGAGATGATAAGGATGGCACAGGATAGGGCAGGGTTCAGGTCTGCTGTTCATAGGGTCACTATGAGTCACGGTCAAGTTAATGGCACCTAACAGCAACATAGGGAGATGGTAACAAAGGAAATAAGTAGGCTAATGATAGTAATATAGTTAGAAAGGCATATGTGATATGGTTATAGAAGGCTTTGCTCAGCAGGTGAAGAAGCAACTACATGGATATCAGGAGGAAGAACATATATGGAGGAACAATAAGTTCAAAGGCCCTAAAGGTCAGCACATACCTGTAGTACCTGTGAAACAGCAAAAAGACCAGATGTGGTTGAATGGAGTGAGAGTAGAAGAAAACTAAGACATAAGGCCCAAGAAATCATAGGAGCCAGACTACACAGGATGTAACAGATCATTGAAATTACTTTGGTTTTTATTGTCAGTAGGATAAGCGTTCGAGAGGAGGAATTGAAAGAGGAGACTTGATCTAATGTATATTTTAATAGGATAACTCTGGTTTAATGTTGAGGTTCAGGACTCAGGTTGAAAGCAGCGTCAGAGTTAAGGAGCCAAAGTGGAGAGCCTAGTTAGGAGCCCATGGCATTAATTCAGCGTAGTTTGCACTAGGGCAGCAGCAGTACAAGAAAACAGTCAAAGATGATGAAGTTTTGTTTTTGTTTTTTTTTTAAAGAAAAGTTTTTTTGTTTAGCTTTTGGGGGGTTGTGGGTTTCTTTTTTGCCTTGCACACCTGCAGCCATGGAGTTGCCATTAACTGACAAGGAGGCACAGGATGGATCAGATTTGGGGAATGAATATCAAGAAATAAATGCATCTTAAGTTTTGAAATGCACATTAAACATTGAGTGGTCAGTCCAACATCTCTGTAATTATGTATTTTTCAGTCAGTTCCCACTCACAGCAGCTCTGTACACAACAGAACAAAACCCTGTCCGATCCTGCCCCATCCTTACAATCGCTACTGTGCTTATGCTTGCTGTTGCAGTTACCCAAGTTTGTCTCTTTGAGGACCTTCTTCTCCTGCTCCCACTCCATTTTCAACCTAAGTGGATCCACTTTTCCAAGCATGATATCCTTTTCCAAGGCCTTCTGATATCATTCCCAAAGTATGTGCAGTAAAGTCTCACCATCATTGTTTCTAAGGAGCATTCTAGGTGCACTTTTTCTAAGATAGATGTCTTTGTTGTTTTGGCAGTCCATAACACAGTCAATAGTCTTTGCCAGCAGCACAAGTCGAAGGCATCACTTCTTCTTTGGTATTCCTTATTCACTGTCCAACTCTGACATACATACAAAGCAACTGATAATACCATAACTTTGGTCAGGCACACCTTAGTCTTTAAACTGACATCTGTACTCTTTAGCACTTTATATAAGTCCTGACAGCAGATTTGTCCAATGCAATATTTCTTTATTTCTCGACTTCTTCTCCTATGAATGTTGATTGTCGATCCAAGTAAAAAGTTAATAGTTGGAAACTTCAGTCTTTCCTCCATCTGTTGTGATGTCTTTTGTTCCATTTGTGAGGATTTTGTTTTCTTGATGTTGGTGTGTAATCTACATTGAAAACTCTAGTGTTTGATCTTCTTCAGTAAGTGCTTCACTTCCTCTTAACTTTCTGCAAGCAAGGTCCACAGGACCTCCCTATAGGCCTGCATAAGTAGGCATATGAATCACAGTTCTTTGTTTAAAAATAAAAATAGGAAGTAAGGGTTGAATATGCACAATTTGGAAAGGGCTGAGGCATCTATCTTCATTTATCAAGGGATTCAGGAGCAATTCTCCTCACTCTTGAAGAGTGCTGAAGACACAAGTTCTGCCCTTGGCTTCTCCTTTTCTAGATGCAAGTGGACATTCCTTCTTGTACACCTTGTTCCTTCAGACTTGGTTGACAAGACCATGTTATCTTAGGAAGGAGACTATCTTGAGACTATATTTGGGCACTTTACTTGAGCACAGAATTGCATAGCAACACACTTCCACCATTTATGGATCATTACTTTGAGTAGGTTATTTATGTTAATGATGATTACTGAAAATTTGTTCTCCACTCCCTAATTTAATAAGTCTCACAACAGTAAGGGTGAGTTGAGTGAAAGTTGGTGTCTTTCTAAAATATCCAACTTTGGCACAGCATTTGGAAACTATGCTCTATGACACAGTTGAAATTACTGGGGATTTTTTTTTTAATTTAGTTTATTTTTCATTTCAATGAACATCTACAGAGATTTTGGAATTCCATTCATTCATTGTTGC
>NW_006399762.1:23700600-23702917 GCF_000299155.1 Elephantulus edwardii
ACTATTCTCTCCCCCATAGACTTCAATGCCGTAAACATATTTAATCCAGTTTTTCTCAGTCTTACCCCACCCCAATCTGTAAGCAGAAGACTGAACACAGTTAAGAGTTTCTTCAAAGTGCCATTTCACAGTGGTGTCATCTTTTAATATAGGAAAATTGAGATCTCAAGAAATACTGAACAACAAAGTAGGTGAGTGGTATAGTGATTTCTCTATTAGATGAGATAATTTTTAAGTACTTGTCAACATTTACAACTTTTATGATGTTACCTTTCTTCTGGTTATTGAAATACTCTGTGAAATTTATTCCCAGGATTGTTAGGGACTAATAGTATAGCCAGAATAACAGGGCTTATCAAGCCATCACTACTGCTTACTTTGTCCCTTAGCTTGCAAAGGAGTGTATCTGTGAACAGAACAGGCACAGAACATGTAGTTCTATAAAAGAAGATTGAATCATCTTGACTTCTTTAGTTAGAAATTCTGAGTAAACTTGTTAATGGTTATCGATGCTTGTGTACAGTGATATATATGCATGGGAAAATGCAGCCACTGCCTTTAGGTTTTAACCAAAAATTAATGATGGAATATAGGAAAACAGAGTGAACTTATTCTTCATACAAATGGACCCAGTCTGGCATGTAATCTCAGATAGCTTCAGAATCTGTCCAACATGTTGTTATGTGCTTTCGAGTTGCTTGGGACTCATAGCTACCCTATGTACAAGAGCCCTAAACCCTGCTCTATCCTATGCCAACCTCATTGTCTCCAACACACCTACTCCCACTGCCTCAATCATTGTCTCGATCCATCTCATTGAGGGTCTTCCTTTCCTATGCTGTCCCTCCACTCTCCTGAACATGATGTCCCTCTCCAAAGACTGGTCCCTCTTTGCAACATGCCCAAAGTATGTCAGACGAAGCTTCAGAATCCTTGACTCCAAGGAGCAGCCTGGCTTCACCCTCTCCAGGACAAACCTGTTTGTTCTCCTAGCTGTCCATTGTATATTCAACACTCTTCTCCAGCACCACAGCTCAAAGGCATCAATTATTTTTCTATCATCTCTAGTCACCGTCCAGCTCTCCGATACATAGCACGTAATTGCAAAGACTGTAGCCTGGATCAGGCGCACCTTAGTCTCCAGCCTGGTGTTGCTCTTCAGTACTCTGGAGAGGTCCCTAACAGCAGACTTTCCCAATGCAATTCAGCTCATGATTGATTTCCTGGCTGCTAGTACCAAGAGTGTTGACTGTGGAGTCAATCAAACTAAAACTGTTAACTCTCTCAATCTCTTCACCATCCATACTGATACTACCAATTGGCCCAGTGGTGAGAATCTTTGTTTTCTTGATGTGGAGCTTCAATTGATATTGAAGGCTGCAGTCCTTGACTTTCTGCAGTAACTGCTTCAGGGCCTCCTCAGTTTCAGCAAGCAAGGTTGTATCATCTGCATAACACAGGTTGTTGATGAATCTTCCTCCAATCCTGATGTCACATTCCTCCTTGTACAGCCCATACTCCTGGATGATCTGTTCTGCATACAGATTGAAAAGAAATGGAGATAGAATACATCGCTGACACACTGCCTTCCCAATCAATACTCCTCTGCTCCGTTCACACAGTTTCCTTATGAACAGAATCAAGTGCTCTGGGATTCCCATTCTTCTCAGAGTCAGCCACAGTTTGTTGTGATCCACACAGTCAAAAGCCTTTGCATAGTCAATGAAGTACAGATAGACATTCCTCTGGTCCTCTCTGCTTTCTGCCAAGATCTATCTAATATTAGCTATAATATCCCTAGTACCACTACCTATTCTAAACCCAGCCTACACATCTGGCAGTTCTCTGTTGATGCGTTGCTCCAGTCGTTTTTGGATAATTTTCAGCAGAATCTTGCTTGCATGTGATATTAATGATTTTGTTTGATAATTTCCACACTCTATTGGGTCACCCTTCTTTGGAATGGGAACAGATATCGATCCCTTCCAGTCAGTTGGCCAGCTGGCTATCCTCTAGATTTTTTGGCACAATTTAGTGAGCACATCCAGGGCTGTTTTTTGAAATATGTCAAATGGTATGCTGTCAACTCCTGGAGTCTTGTTTTTAACCAATTCTTTCAGAGCAATTTGAACTTCCTCCTTCATCACCACAGGCTCTTGCTCATATGTTATTTCATGAACTTCTGTGTCAGCCAATTCCTTCTGGTACAGTGACTCTGGATATTCCTTCCATCTTCTTTTAATGCTTCTTGGGTCACTTAACATTTTGCCCAAAGCATCCTAAAGTATTGCCACTTGTGGCTTGAATTTGTTTTTCA
>NW_006399762.1:23703423-23705202 GCF_000299155.1 Elephantulus edwardii
TATGCATACCATCAGGTGAAATCCATGTGTATAGCCTGCGTTTGTGTTTCTTGTAAAAGGTATTTGCAGTGAATAAATCATTGAATGTACAGAATTCTATCATTCTGTCTCCAGCTTCATTTCTTTTACTGAGTCCATGTTTTCCAGCTACTGATCCTTCTTTCTTGTTCCCAACTTTTGCATTCCAGACTAGCACTTAGACTAGCAGACGTAGCAATTGAGACTGAGATCTCAGATATGGAAACACAAAGAAGGAGGATTAGCTATAAGGAGACACTAGGGATTAGAACGTGGAATGTGAGAAGCATGAATGTAGGAAAATTGAACATTGTTAAGAAAGAAATGGAACGCATAAATATTGACATACTAGGTATTGGCTAAGTGAGATGGCTGGGCATGGGACATTTTGAATCAGATAGCATATGATTTACTATGCCAGGGATGAAAAGCTGAGAAAAAATGGGGTTAGTTTTGTAACTAAAATAATTTCTAGATCCAGCATGGGACATTTTGAATCAGATAGTATATGATTTACTATGCCAGGGATGAAAAGCTGAGAAAAAATGGGGTTAGTTTTGTAACTAAAATAATTTCTAGATCCATCATGAAATACAATGTGGTGAGTGACAGGATAATATCCATACACATACAAGGAAGTCCAGTGAATATCACTGTCATTCAAATATATGCACTGGCAACGAGAACCGAAGAGGAGGAAATGGAAGATTTCTACCAACTCTTGCAGTCAGATGTTCAGCATAAGCTTTCATATATCTCCCAGGACATGGGCTTTCAAATAAAATTTACATTTTAGGAAATGCTACTTAGGTACATATCATAATATAGGTAATATTTGTATATCTTGCACATTGCTCATCACAGAAAAATTTAAATTATAAACAAAATTAGTATTCTTAATACTTACCAGAATAAAGACACATATTCACATAAATCACCATCCAAATAAATACTGTGTATTTCAAAGGCTAGGGAGCTCTGGTGGCCTAGTGGCAATCTTGAAGACACAGTTCGAGACCACCAACTGCTGTGCAGGAGAAGGATGGGCAGACTCCTCCCGTGTGATTAACTGCCTCTGAAAACCCACCAGAGTCAGATATGGGTCAGTTCTGACTCGATGGTACCTAACACCATTTCTAAGTCTAGTGTAGCACAATGTAGATTTGCTTTGAGTATATAATTTATTTCCATTATATTTTAAATTAAGGATTTCATTTTTTATTTTATAGGATCTAAACCTCACCCACGTTATGGTTATAAACCCTCCCCACCGAATGGATGTGGCTCCCCGCTGTTTGGTGTCAACGTAAATATGTTTTATTTAATAAGCTTTATGACCAGGAAGCTATGTAATAACTTGAAAATGCAAAACAGTGTGTTCTCAGATTCAGAAATCATTTTGCTTGCTGTAATAGTGTCAAGCTTATTCTTTTATGACTAAGGTTAATTTTATATTTAATAACATCTAACAAAACTAGTGTGGAATCAGTGTTTTATTTTTAATCTTATGAGTGTTAATACCATTTAAATTCTGTTTTCTAATATTATAACATGGCTTAAAAGATTAATTTCAAACACAGAAATAATACTTCTTAGGGGAATAAAGTATAAATAAACCGTAATATTTTCTATATAGCTATCTAAGACAGATAGCTGTGTGTTGTGCCTGAGGCTGGATCTGAGCCAGTTTTTGGAGGAAACCCATTTATGAGAATAATTCATAACCACAAGGTTTTGTGTTTTTTTCTGTTGTGTTTTTTT
>NW_006399762.1:23705677-23721315 GCF_000299155.1 Elephantulus edwardii
GGGCACCTGGGTTGTTTCCAACTCCTTGCTATTGTGAACAGAGCCACAATAAACATGGGTATGCATCCACAAGGTTTTATGTATAAAATTATTTATAAATAATTAAAGAAAAACTATAGATTTGAAGTAATGTTATGCTTGAGGAATAAACACAAAAATTAAAAACAAAACAAAATTTGAATTGTGTAAGCTCAGAAGTTATCAGTGACATTTCACATAAATATATTTTATTTTGAGAGTATGGGGACACAGACTCCTAGGGAAATTTTTAAATGCCATTAACTTTACTTTCTCTCATTTTTAATAACTGTTTTGTACAGTTGGAAACAGTGTTTATTACATGTGGAGGTTGTGATTACTGTGAATCACTGTAAAATAGGAGCTTCCAACACCACAAATGAAAAAGGAATACTATGGGTTTCAATGAACATAATGGAAGATTCATAACATGGAAACTATTAGCAGATGGAGACGGATTTTAGAAATTACCTAGAAGTCTTTTTTAATACATTCTTTCAGCAGAGAAGTTCTGCGTTTCATTGACAGTAATGTACCCAAATGCCTCTTTCAGCTAAACATTGGCATCCCTTCCCTGACAAAGTGCTGCAACCAACATGACAGGTGCTATGAGACCTGTGGCAAAAGCAAGAACGACTGTGATGAGGAGTTCCAGTACTGCCTCTCCAAGATCTGCCGTGACGTGCAGAAGACACTTGGGCTAGCTCAGCATGTGCAGGGTAAGGACGTGAACAATTTTAAAAGTTCTGTTGGATACTTTGTTTTAGTATCCTGTTTTTATTATATGGCAAAAAATTAAATTAGAAAATTACCTATCTAGGGGAAACTTTGTTTTCTATACTTTCTCTTTGCACCAGCCAGACCTGAATACTAGTCAAAGATAATGTTACAAAGTTTTAAAGAAGCCATTGTCTATAGCGAATTACACTAATCCAAAGACCAGGCTCCTCTAGTGGTTTGAATCCACCGGTAGCTCCACAATAGAAACATGGGCAATCTCCCTTGCAATTTACAGCCTCAGAAAACCTGGTAGCAACTCAGCTCTGAATTCTGACCCAACAGCAGGGAATTCAGTTGACTGATTAAATGTTTTGAGGTTTCCTTCTATTTAAACCATCATATATTCCTGAGATATATGTCCATTAAGTGCAAATTCACTAGCTGTGTGTGCCATGGAGATGGAACCAACCCATAGGTGACTCTCCAGTTTTCAGAGGATGTAAGGTACATGGGAGGAGACTGCTCATTCTTCTGTGGAGCAGCTGGGGGATTTGAACTGAGTGTCTTTGGGATTGCAGCACAGCTTCTAACCATTAGGCCACCAGAGCTTCCCACTAGTGATCATATTTTAAAAAAAAAAGGGAAGTTAGAACTGATTGCTAAATGCTACTGAGAGAGGCTATCATCTGTCTAATGCCAGAAAATTAAGATTAGCAATTAACAAACAAAAATAAGATACATGGTAAAGAGGTTGAAAATAGTAATCTGCATATACATATGCTACTTGTTTGAAGGGCTGGGCAGACTTTGATGCAGCATACATCTGAGAATTCACTAAGGACATGCCTGCCTGTACCATACTTTGTAATCTGTGTGAAGAGAGGTGCATGACAGTGGTCAACAATAACAGCATTTTGTTACTTTGCAGCTTGTGAAACAACAGTGGAGCTCTTGTTTGACAGTGTTATACATTTAGGCTGTAAACCATACCTGGACAGCCAAAGAGCCGCATGTTGGTGTCGTTATGAAGAAAAAACAGATCTTTGAGGAAGATGCAAACCACTGATAACCAAATGTGGATGGAAGAATACACCTTTTTGACAACAAACTAATGTTTTTACATCTTAAAGCTGCCTTATTTTGTAGACTCACCAACAATTAAAAGTTGATTATAACATATTGTTCAACATATCATACTTGGAAATATGGGGGATAGTCTCCTTTATGTCTGAAATGGTCTGACTTTATTTTTTCTGTCTTCTAATTGTATTAATACGCCATTCCTTGATAGCCTTTTAACATATGAATAAGTTAAGCTTCTGTTAATGATAGAACTATTTCTATGGATGGATTTTCATGTCTTTTTCTATGGGATGATTAGAACTGTCAGCTGGGAACCTCGTAGGAAACAAAACTAGAATATGTAGGTATTGCATATTATAAAGAGAAGGTGACAAGAATAAGATCAGAAACAGCCACTCCTAATCTAGACAAACTTTCTGGAGATTCACAAACAAGAATCAGATTCATGTCCTTTGAAAGCACTGTTCATTTCTACAATTTAAAGGTTATCACATTCTCAGTGTCTGATAGAGATGTGTCTGATAGAGATGGTAAGAGGTGTGCCAAAGAAGTCTTTCTAATTACAGACTTGGAGCTAGAACTCCTTTATTTTATACTATACCTTGTCGTTTGTTATAAAAATAATTTTGTGGACTCTGCTATTCATTTTAAATTAATTATAACCTTGCTGGCTAAAACTGAGGAGGACCTGAAGCACTTGCTACAGAAAGTCAAGTACTGCATCCTTCAATATGGATTGAGGCTCAGTATCAAGAAGACAAAGATGCTCACCGTTGGGCCAATTGGCAGCAACAGGATGGATAGTGAAGAGATTGAGTTTATTAACAGCTTTAGTTTGCTTGGCTCCACAGTCAACACTCTTGGTACCAGCAGTCAGGAATTTAAAAGAAGTATTGTATGCGATGGTAAAGTCTGCTGTTAGGGACCTCTCCAGAGTACTGAAGAGCAACGGTGTCACTCTGAAGACTAAAATGCGCCTGATACAGGCCATGGTCTTTGCAATCACTTGCTATCCATCAGAGAGCTGGACAGTGACTAGGGAGGACAGAAGGAGAATTGATGCCTCTGAGCTGTGTTGCTGGAGAACAGTCTTGAATATACCATGGACTGCTAAGAAAACAAACAGGTTCATACTGGAGAGGGTTAAACCAGGCTGCTCCTTGGAGGCAAGGATCCTAATGCTTCATCTGACATACTTTGGACATGTTGTAAGAAGGGATCAGTCCTTGGAGAAGGACATCATGCTTGGGAGGTGGAGGGACAGCACAGGAGAGGAAGACCGCCTGTGAGGTTGATTGATTCAGTGACTAGAGTAATGGAGGTAGTTGTGTTGGAGACAGATTGGCACAGGACAGAGCAGGGTTTAGGCCTGTTGTACATAGGGTCACTGTGAGTCACAGGTGACTTAATGGTACCTAACAACAACAATAAAGTATTTTATTCTGAAATTTTTACATCTGTATCTATGTGGGTATATACACATACCACATAAATAAACATATATGTTCTGTATAATATAAGAAGCACTGGTGGCCTAGTGGTAAGGAGTCATGCTGCAATCCCAAAGGCATGCAGTTTGAATCTACCAGTTACTCTGTGGGAGAAGGATGGGTGGCGCTCTCCAGTGCAATTTACTGCCTCTGAAAACCCACTAAAAATGATGGCATATATCATATTTTACTATGACAAATATGACCTATGCATATTTTACCATAACCATTGCCTATACAGGAGAATGATGGATGGAGAATAGATTGAGGTTGTCAACAACTTCATCTTGCTCGGCTCCATGATCAACACTCTTGATGCCAGCAGTTAAGAAATCAAAAGACGAATTGCATTAGCTAAGTCTGATGTCAGGGACCTCTCTAAAGTGCTGAAGAGCAATGATGTCAGTCTAGAGACTAAAGTGTTCCTGATCTAGGCCATGACTTGCTGTGCATCACAGAGCTGAACAATGACTAATAATGTCAAAAAGAATTGATGCCTTTGAGTTGAGGTGCTGGAGAAGTATATTGAATATATCATGGACCGCCAAGAGAACAAATATTTCTATTGTGGAGAGGGTGAAACCAAGTTTCTCCTTGGAGGCAAGGATTTTGAAGCTCCATCTCACATACTTAGGGCACGTGGCCAGGAGGGACATCTTTCTCCAGTCCTTGGAGAAAGACATCATCTTTGGAAGGGTGGAAGAACAGAACATGGGAGGAAGAGCCTGGATGAGATGGATTGACAGGGTAACAGGGGCAATGGGAGTACGTGTGTTGGAGTCAGTGAGACTGGCTCAGGGCAACGCAGGCTTCAGAGCTGTTGTACACAGGGTTGCTATGATTTGCAGGCGACTCAGTGGCACCTAACACCACCACCACAACATATAGGGGAAAAGAAGAATTTAGAGACAAAGTTATTAAACAGAATAGAACACTATCTGCTGCTATGCTTTGGTGAGTTTTCCCCTGGTACTTGTTTTTTCCTTATTCAGTAATACTGAGTTTTTGGTGAAAATTTACGCAGCAGTTAATTCCCATTCGACAGTTTCCACACACCTTGTTCAATAACATGATACACAGTGACATAGTAAACACCTCTGGATGTTAGGATTCTAAGTTATATATCTTTGGGTAGCCTACAGCCAAAGTTATTAAGCTATAAAATGCTTGCCAAGTGAGCACAAGGAGAGATGTTGTTTAGAAGTCATTATAGGCAGGACAGTCTGAATTAAAGGGCCAGGCCCTTAATTACACCAGTTTGACTTACACTTTATTTCAGAGTTTTATGAACAGTACAGTTTTGTGAGCCTTTTCCGTACTTAACATTGAAATTCTTGGCCTGGTAACTTTATACCTTTAATATTATGTGGATTTACTTAGCATAAAACTATTGTCTTTCTCAAGAAGATAAGCTCATTGTCTCTCTCTCTCTTTTTTTGTCAGGAAATTATTATTTTAGAGAGGAGTGGGGGAGAGGCGCTCACAAGAAAAGAGATTTCTGCAAGTATCTCGTGATATGTTAACCATAGCATGGAAGGCCTACTTTTTTAGTTCACTATGAAAACTCAAAACCAAACCACTCATAGCTGACCCCCTGCGGGTTTTCAGAGGCTGTAAAGCACAGAGGGGTGCAGAGGTGGGGGCTTGCAAAGGTACCAGGGGATTCTAGAATCAATGGTCTAGCCTGTAGGAAGGACACACATCGTCCTGTTCTAGTTACTGGAAGTCAAGCAGTGGAGCGAATCCGATTCCACTGGAAACAAATCAATTTCATCAGCTTTCTTCCTCACATCCACATCCATCATGACCCTGTGGCTTACAATTTCTTTCCTGTCATTTGTCTACCTATTCTTAGCTGGTGCATTTACCCAACTCTGTCAAAGACGGCTTTCTCTCAGTTTTCAGCGCCTTCAGGCTCCACCCACTCCCAAAACACCTCATTATGTCTTTATAAAATACTTAATTCATGTTCACAAATTACATACAAAAAATTAGTTGTTGTTTTGTTAAGTGCAGTTGAGTCGTAGACAACTCACAGTGACCCTATGAATGAAAGACCTGAACACTTGTATAACTTTCATTGTTTCTCCAGGTTCATAGAGTTTCCCGAGGCAAGCTATTTTGGAAGTGGATGCCACTCCTGCTTCCAAGCTTGTTTTAATTGGGGAGCTCCATCAAATACTGTCCACCATAGGTATCTATTATTGCATCTGACACATCAGTGTCACAGTGTTTAGCACCACAGCAACCCCACTCTGTACAGCAAATGGACAGACCAGTGCTATACCACTTTGAAGAATGTTTGACCAAAAACAATTAAAACCAGGCCCAAATGCCCTTTTAAATAGGAGGCGGAATAAAATCAACTCACAGTAAACATTCCACCTTATTCCTCCCCAGAACCAGAAAACAAACCTCTGTAGAATCCACCAGCTCCAGATGACTTCCCAACCTGGTTTCCTGCTCCATAGAAGCAGCTTTTTGTATATGCTAAGTTTTTAAAAATCTTTTTTCATCTTGGAATAATTTTATATATAATTCCTGTATACTTGCCACCCATTTCTCTTTAACGTTAACATTTCCATAATTATGACATGTTTGTAAAATACTAGGCAGTAGCCCCAAAGTTTACATTTATAACAAGTCTGCAGATCTTGCTGATCTCTGAGACAAAAGTTTAAGAACTGGTCGCCATAATGTTCAGTTGAATTTATCAACAATTTTACCTGATTCCACAATCAACACTCATGGTAACAGTAAAAAAAGCAAGAGATGTGTTGCATTGGGAAATCTGTCAAGGGTTCTCCAAAGTGCTAATGACCAAGGATATCAGTTTAGAGACTAAGGTGCACTTGATCCAAGCCAGCCATGGTCTTTTCAGTTGCTTCGTATGTATCTGAAACTTTCACAGTATAAGGATGACAGAAGAAGAATTGAAGCCTTTGTATTGTGGTGTTGGGGAACAGTATGGAATATCCCAAAAGAACAAACAAGTCTGTCTTGGAGGAAGGATGCTCCTTAGAGGCAAGGATGGTGAAATTTCATCCCAGATACTTTGAGCATGTTATCAGGAGGGACCATTCCTTGGAAAAATATAACAAGGTGGGTAAAGTGGAAAGGAAAGTAAGACCCCTAACAAGGGCAAGCCTCCCAACAGGATGGACTGACACAGTGATTTTAACAGTGGGTTTGAGCCTATCAGAGATAATAAGGATAGTGCAAGTTTCAGATCTGTTGCTCGCAGGGTCTTTAAGAGTCCTAGCTGACTTGACAGCACCGAACAGCAAACATAACCAGTATGTATTGAAAGCTTACTGTGGGCTGGCTACTATTCAAGTGGCTTAGCATTTACTATCTCAGAGAAAAATAGGAAGCTGTGAGAGGTCCAAGTGCATATTTAACAGAAAAAAAAATAGGGAGTTATGAGAGGTTATTTTATGGAGAAAACTATGAAGCTGTGAGAGGTCAAAGTACATATATGTCTCGTGGTTCACAGCTGATAAAATGGTGAGTCAGGATTAGAACCCAAGCAGCCTGCTTCGCAGCCTCAGGCACATAACCATTTTACTGGGGATAGCTATTGGCTTAACAGACTGAAATGCTAAATAAGTCTTTTAATTCTGAAAATGCAAAAATACATACTTTATGCGTAAAATTGGAAACAATAAAATACATAACCACATAGATTGACTATAAATGTAATAAAACCAAACTCACTGCTGTCTTTCTGAATCTGGGAGCTCCAGTGATCGAAGACCAGATGAATTGTGGGATGATATCAAGTATACCATCCATAAAGAAAGCAAAGGTCATTATAAACACAGAAGAGAAAGGAAAAAACCGAAATCAATGTCAGAAAAGACTCTAAAAAATTGCATTAGAGAATCAAGAAGTTAAAAGAGAAATCATGCAGAAAGAAAAGAGCTGAATGGAAGAGTTCAAGGGCAGCTTGAGAAGACAAAGTATAGTATTATAATGGAATGTGCAGAAAGCAGAAATTGGAGAAGAAAAAGGAAAGCATTCATTTTGCATTTATCAAACTAAGAGAACTGAAAAACAAATTTAAGCTTCAAGTTGCAATGTTGAAAGATGCTATGGGCACCATATTGAATGATGCAGAAAGCATCAAAAGAAGATGGAGGGGATACACAGAATCACTACCAAAAAGAACTGACTGACCCTAAACAATTTCAGGCAGGAAGTACCATATGAGCAGGAGCCAATGGTAATGAAGAAGAAAGTGGAAATTGCATTGAAAGCATTGACAAAAAATAAGGCTCAGTGGAATACCAATTGACTTGTTTCAATTAACAGATGGCAGCCCTGGATACTCACCAGTCTATGCTAGGAAGTTTGAAGGACAGCTGTCTGGTCAACAGATTGGAACAGGTCATATTTGTCCCATTCCCAAGGACAGTATCTTTACTGTCACATACAAGCCAAATACTGCTGAAGATCATTAAAAAATGGCTAAACAGTGCATAGATAGGGAACTTCCAGAAGTTCAAGCAGGATGTAGAAGAGATCATGGCACCAGGGATATCACTGTTGATGTCAGATGGATCCTGGCTGAAAGTAAGGAATAGCAGAAGAATATCTGTTTATGCTTTATTGACTATGCAATGGCATTTGACTGTGTGGATCATAACAAGTTATGACAGATATTGAGAAGAATGGGAGTCCTAGAGCACTTAATTATGCTTATGGGAAACCTATATGCTAACAGCAAGGGAACACTGTTGTTGTTGAGTGCCATTGAGTCGTAGGTGACTCATAGCGACCCTGTGAACGAAAGTCCTCAACACTTGCGTGCGTGACTTTCATCCTTTCTCCAGGTTCATAGGATTTCCGGAGGCAAGATATTTATGGAAGTGGATGCCACTCCTACTTCCAAGCTTGTTTTAACCAGGGAGCTCCACCAAACACTGTCTACCATGGGTAAACATTATTGCATTTGACATGTCATTGTCACAGTGTTCGGCTTCACAGCAACCACAAGTTACCTCTGTACAGCAAGTGAACACACCAGGCCTATACAACCTAGAAGAATATTTGACCAACAGCAATTTAAAACAGGCCTTAGGGCTGCGGATTAGAGTCACCCACCTTTGGCTTGGTAGCATCGCTTTCGGTCCACTAGGCCACTGGTCTCCATGTTGTTGAGTGCCGTCAAGTCATAGGCGACTCATAGCGACCCTATGAATGAAAGTCCTAGCCACTTGCGTGTGTGACTTTCAGCCTTTCTCCAGAAGGGAACATTACAGGGTTTAAAATTAAGAAGGGCATGCCTCAGGGTTGTATTTTCTCTCCATACCTGTTCAATCTATATGCTGAGAAAATGATTTGAAAAGCTGGACTCTGAAGAGGAATGTGGCATCAGAATTGGAGGAAGACTCATCAATAACCTGTGTTAAGCAGATGACACACAATCTTGCTTGCTGAAAGTGAGGACTTGAAGCATTATCTCAATATCAAGAAGACAAAAATCCTTACCACTGGGCCAATAGGCAACATCATGACTGATGGAGAAAAGAATGAAACTGTCAACAACTTCATTTTACTTGGACCCATAGTTATTAACACCCTTGGTACCAATAATCAGGAAATCAGGAGACGCATTGCACTGGAAAAGTCTGCAATTAAAGACCTCTCCAAATTATTGAAAAGCAGTATATTAATTTGAAGTCTAAGGTGCACCTGATTTCAATCATGGTCTTTTCTATCATTTGCAATGGATATGAGAGCTAGACAATGAATATGGATGACAGGAGAAGAATTGATATCTTTGAGCTGTGGTGTTGGTGAAGAGCACTGAACATCCCATGGACGGCCAAAAGAACAAATATGTCTTAGAGAGGGTACAACCAGAGTGCTCTTTTGAAGCAAAGATGATGAGGCTTCACCTCACATACTTCAGGCCTGTTGGTCAGAAGTGCTATTCCTTAGAGAGGGACATGATGCTCAGGAAGGTGGAGGGATGGCAAAGGGCAGGAAGACCCTTGACCAGGTGGATTGACACAATGACTGCTGCAACAGGCTTTAATATGTCAGGAAGTGTGAAAATGGCACAGGATAGGACAGGGTTCAGTTCTGTTGTACACAGAGTCATTATGGTCTGTACTCAACAGCACCTAACAACAATAACATTGTTATCAAGTTGATTCTACTCATAGTTACTTCTTAGGACAAAGTTTAACTGTCACATGGGGTTTTTAAGATTGTGGTCTTAAACTAAGATAACAAGATACTTAAGGTGGTAAATGAGCTCTGGTGGTCTAGTGATAAGCTGCATTGCCAACCCAATGGTTTAAAACCACCAGCTGCTCTGCAGAAAAGATGGCCAAACTCCTATGCAATTTACTGCTTCTGAAAACCCTCTGGAGAGTCAGCTCTGGGTCTGTTTCAACTTTATGGTGCATAAAAACAACAACAAGAGGGGTGCAGACTTTCCTTTTTGTCTGTTGCTTTTGGAAAAGCAAGTCAGCCCAGCTGAGCTCTTACAAACTTAGTGCTATCGAGTCAAAGACATCATCATACTTTGGAAACTACAAATCTAAAAGGAGAGGTGCCCGACTTCCTCCCTCAGAGCCAGTGGTGGATTTGAACCAGCTGAGGCACTAAGCCCTGGTGATTAGCAGCACAGTACACAACATACAGAACACACCACCAGAGTGGAGTTCTGCTAACAGGGATGTTTTTAGGACTCAGGAACCTCTGGAAATTAGGCAAAAGAGCAGGAAGTTCCCTGTTAGGATAACTCATTCAAATAAAGTCCAGAGTGCAACTGTGAAAACTTTGAACCTCAATGGATAAAACTTACTGAGTAAAACAAAACAAAACAACTTATTGAGTACCTCAGCACCTGGGCTAGGTAATGAGGAAACCATAATAAGACTGGCACCTGCTTCAAGTGAACAGTAATAAAAAGAACCAATACTTAGTTCTCCAGCTCTTTAACTCTTATCACACACAACCACTGGAGGAAGATAACTGATACACATGTCCTAACTGCAGAAAACAAAGTGAAGATACATAATGTTTTCTGAAATGCTGTATGCATACAACTCAATTCATTGCCATGGAGTCACAATCGACTCATAATTGACCCCCAAAGGGGTCTCAGAGGCTCTAAATTGCGTGGGAGGAGTTTGCTCATATTTCCGTCTCCATGAAGCTGGTGGATTTGCAGCTGCCTGCATTTGGATTTGCAGCACAACTCCTTACCCATTTGTTATTTTTACCCAGTAGGCCACCAGAACGCCCTAGTGAACAGAAACTGGGATAAGGAGAATGTAACACTTCCCCTTCATTTCATATTCTATTTAATGAACAGGCAAGGCCTTTAAGCCACAAACAAGGGTAGGACAAGTTCCAAGTTATATTTTTTTCTCTATCAAACTATAATTAAATATTTCTTTTTAAAGAAGATAGGTTCCTTAGATTTACTTGGCTATTTACTTAAGCATCTTTTATACTTATTTTAATGTAGTAAAAATGGTGCCTTGACACACTTTTATTTTTCTGAGTCTGAAATGATTTTTAAATGAAAAGATCAGACGAGTTAAAGCTGAGGCCACTTTTTTTTGCATCCTTAAAGACTTGCTCACTAAAGTACATCTTAAAAATAACCACTTAGGTGAGCTCTGGTGGCCTAGTGGCAAGAAGCTCCACTACAATCCTACAGGTGTGAGGTTTGAATCCACCAAATTCTCTGGTGGAGAAGGAGGGACAATCTCCTCCTGTACTACCAATCACATCTGATTTGCTGGTACACACACACACACACACACACACACACACACAAAATAATAAAAAATTTTTTTAAAAACTCACAAAAATAACTAGACACTCAAGGAGGAGTTAAACTGGCCACTGCATGTATTCCAACTCCACAAGGTTTCCATGGTTAAGGAAGTTGACTCCGCATCTTATTCTCCCCCTTTGGTCCAAACTTCCAAACTTTTCATTAGCCGCTGTTGTTGAGTCTGATACAATTCATAGCAACTCTGTGAACAGCAGCCCTGAACCCTGTCCTATCTTGTACCATCTTCATCACCTCTGACACCTTGAGCCCACTGCTGCAGCCACTGTGTCAATGCATCTCATCAGGGGTCTTCCCCTTTCACTGACCTTTTCACGCAGCTGAAGTCTTTAATCACTAGTCCACTAAGGCTTCTTCAGTAAATTTAAAATTATGGTAAATCCTGAAATGAATCCACCATTGCTCCCAGGAGAACCATCCCTCAAGAAAAGCTATATATAATCTACTGCTGGGCTGCTAAAAGGTCAGAGGCTTGAGTCCATTTAGAGGTAGTTTGGGCCAAAAGCCTTAATAAGTGACAAGTTAAAAAATCCACCACCGAAACCCCTATGGAGCACAGTTCTCTGACATACACAGGGTCTCCATGTGTTGGAAAGAATTCCAAGGTTTTATTGAAGTCAGACTTACAAAACCAGGGTTTGTTTTGCCCCAAAGTGCCCCATGCAAAAAAAAAAACCCATGTCAAATAAATTATACGTTTCGTGCAACATGAATGGATGGAAATCCATATTTTTTATAAACTTTCATTAAAACTCAATTAAAAAAATAAATTATATGTTTCATATACCGTTTACAGGGAGCTCTGGTGGGCTAGTGATAAGAAGCTGTGCTACGGCATGGAAGGCACAGGGAGAACGGGAGAAGGAGGGGCAGTCTCCTTCCATGGGACTTACTGCCTCTCAAAACCCACAGAAGGGTCTGCAATTCCAACTCAATCTCACACAGCCACCACACACACCATATACACCATATAGAAGGTCAAGGACTGGAGTCTTCAATATCGATTGAAGGTCAACATCAAGAAGACAAAGAGTCTCACCAGTGGGCCAATTAGCAGCACCATGACAGATGGAGAAGAGATTGAGGTTGATAACAATTACAGCGTGCTCAGATCCACAATCAACACTCTTTAACACCAGTAGTCAGGAAATCAAAAGACAAATTGCACTGGGAATATATGCTGTCAGGGGCCTCTCCCAAGTACTGAAAAGCAACTATGTCAGTCTAGGGACTAAGGTGTCCCTGATCCAGGCCATGGTCATCGCAATTATTTGCTATGTATCAGGAAGCTGGACAATGACTAAGGAAGAGACAAATCGATGCCTTTGAGTTTTAGTGCTGGAGAAGACTCTTGAACATATATACCATACACTGCCAAGAAAACAAATACGTCTGTCTTGGAGAGGGTGAAACCAAGTTTCTCCTTGGAAGCTAGGATTTTGAAGCTGTCTCCCATACTTTGGGCACGTGGCCAGGAGGAACTGGTCTGTGGAGAAGGACATCATGTTCAGAATGGTGCAGGGACAGAGCAGGAGAGGAGGACCCCAGGTGAAATAGATTGATACAGTAACTAAGGTAATTGGGGTAGGTGTATCAGAATCAGAGACTGGCTCAAATAGGGCAGTTTTCAGAGCTGGTGTACATACAGTCTCTATGAGTCACAGGTGACACACCCCTAAAAAGATGGATTGACAAGGTGACTGAACCAATGGGCTCTAGTGTGTAAGAGATGATAAGGATTGCATACGATAAGGCAGGGTTCAGGTTGGCGGATAATAGGGTCACTATGAGTCATATTTCTGAAACCTACCTATACCTATACTTGGACCAAGAGGCAGTTGTCAGAACAGAGCAAGGAAACAGTGCATGTTTCAAAATCGGGAAGGATGTATGCCAAAGATGTGTACTATCTCCATATCTTTTCAATTGATATGCAGAACAAATTATCCAGGAGGCTGAGCTCTATGAGGAGGAATGTGACATCAGGATTGGTGGAACAACCTGTGTTATGCAGATGACACAACCCCACTTGCTGAAACTGAGGGGGACCTGAAAGGCTTGCTGCAGACTTAATGGCACATAACAACGAATCCTACGTGACTTCACTGCACCTCACAACAAGGGAAAGGGCGAGAGTGAAATAGGAGCACACACACACACACACACACATCCTCTAGACTTGACAGTCAGGAAGACAACATCTGGGGCTTTGGGAATTGGGTAAAGATTAGGTCACCTCAGGTGATCTGAAATTGCCTGGGGCTTCTTACCCCTGCGTGGGTCCTCCGGTGGCAACCCGCATTCCCGAGGGTCGCGGACGTGGAGATCGCGTCCCCGCTGCGCTCCCTCGCGCTCACCCCGAGGAAGGCTGGGCGCGCTGCAGGGTGGGAAGAGGCGTCCTAACAGGGCTTCCAGCCGGGGGCGACACAGGACCCGAAGCAACAAGCCCGGGCGGACAGCGGAGTGCCGGCAGCGGTTGCGGGGAAAGACCAAGAGTGCCGGGGGCGGGGACGGCGGAGGAAGGGGCGGGGGCTGCGGCCCGCGCTCAGGAAGCGCGTTTGGAGCGGTGACCCTGTACGCCCTGCAGAGATGAGCTCGCGGGGGGCTCCAGCTGCAGGTAGGAGGGACCCCGCGCACTGGGGCTTGTCCTGGGGAGTGTGGGCCCTGCTACTCCAGCTCCGCTGGAGCCGGGCAGGAAGTTGTGGGTCTTGGAGGGAAGTGTTCAGGTCCAGGGGGCCAGAAGAGGGGAGTAGCTTAGCTTTTTAATCCAGGAAAACAAGTCGG
Source organism: Elephantulus edwardii (assembly GCF_000299155.1). Taxonomy (NCBI): domain Eukaryota; kingdom Metazoa; phylum Chordata; class Mammalia; order Macroscelidea; family Macroscelididae; genus Elephantulus; species Elephantulus edwardii. The sequence goes on from NW_006399762.1 coordinate 23,719,595, forward strand.
GAAACTCGTCTCCGCTCCTTGCGGTCCAGGGTTTGGGCGCCTGGTGACTTTCTCCGGGGCGTGCCCCTGCCGCCTTTGTCCTCCGGCAGCGCCGTCTGGCAGGCGTCGGGGCCTTTTAAACTTTAAAACCCTGGCCCTGCCAGTCGGTCTTTGTGTTCTCCGCGGCCGCTGGCATTTGGTAGTTCTTTCTTGTGGTTGTACACCGTGATAATGGAGGTAGAAGTAGCCTGTCCGAGACGCCTTGGGGGTGTCTTGGGATCTCAAAGGGAGTAGAAGTCAAAAGTTGGAGGGCATTGCAGCCCCCAGACCGTGTCCTGCATCCCGGAAACGTGTTCAAATTTGTCTTTTAGAGTTAAAACAGTAAGTTTCACTGTAAAAATCATCAGCTTCTAACTGCTTATTATTTTGAACACACTTCCTGCCAATTATTTCTAAACTTCGCGTTTAGAAAAGGCATAGTGTCTTTGCCGTTGTTAGCTCCTGTAGCCCCTTCAGACCCATGGCGACCCCATGTGTACAGGTTAGGGTTTACAAGGTTGGACGATTTGGGAGGAGATCAGGATGCGTGTCTTCTTAGGTGCATCTGAATGTCCTATCTTCCACTGACTAATAACTATTTGCGTCGCCTAAGGACTCCTGCTTTGATTGTAAATTTTTAGTCTTGGCTGTACAAAACAAACAAGCCTTGCCCCAGAGGCAAGTTGTGAAACCTACCATGGTCGAAGAATGACTATGTCCTGGAGGGACAGTGCAGGGACCAGTGGCAATTTCCAATTGGGAACAACTGGTGAGGAGTGGGGAGCCAGAGCAGTTGCTCAGATGCCAGGCTCCTGCTTTCCTCTCTCCCTCTTCTTTCAAGCCTCTCCTTTACTTTCCTGCAGGCTTTCTTTTTCTTCTCTCCTTCCTTTCCAGTACATAGGCTAAGCTGACTTAGCCAAACCAAACCCACCACAGTAATCAATTTTGACTTATGGTCTTAAATCATAACAGGAGGAGACTGCCTCATCTTTATCCTGCTGTAAGTTCCACCTGCTGACCTGTCAAACAACAGCTCAGCAATGGAGCTCTAGTTGTTGTTGGGTGTCATCTGTTTGGCTCCAGCTCATAGTGACATTGTTTTCAACAACTCCAAGCCCTGCCTGCCTTTGCCATCCTCACAATCTCAGCTGTGCTTAAACCCATCATTGTGGTCACTGGTTAATAAGGCATAAATGGTTAAGCACTCTACCCAGCACCATGGGAGAGAGAGATCTCTCTACCTCCCTAAAGACTGTCGTTGGGTGCCACCAAGTCGGTTCCCCTTCATACCAACCTTACATACAGTAGAGGGAAATGTTACCCTGTTTGTGCCACTGTGAGGTCCTCACAGGAGTTACTATATTTTAGCCCATTGTTGAAGCTACTGTATCACTCCGTCTCACTGAAGAGCTTGCCCTTTTCTTTCTTTCTCCACTGACCCTTTACAAGCATGATGTTCTTCTCTAAGGATGGGTCTCTCCTGATAGCGTGCCCAAAGTAAACTATCCTTACCTTGAAGGAATGTTCTGGTTATACTTCTTTCAAGACAGACTTGTTCATTCTTCTAGTTGTCCTTGGCATATTCACTATCTTTGACCAATTGTTGTTGTTGCGACTATAATTTAAATCAATCTTCCTTTTTTTGTTGACTAGTTTTGCCATGGGAAAGTCTGCTGTTAGGGACCTCTCCAAAGTACTGAAGA
>NW_006399762.1:23721725-23723229 GCF_000299155.1 Elephantulus edwardii
AACAACAACAACAACAGTTTTTCCATGTAGGTAAGGCTCTTAGGGAGCTCTGGCCACTTAGTGATAGAGAATTGCACTGCCAACTCTAAGGCAGGTGGTTTGAATCCACCAGTTGCTCCATGGGAGGAAGATGGGCAGTCTCCTCCCATGCAATTTACTGCCTCTGAAAACCTACTGGAGAGTCAGCTATGAATTATCTCTGAGTTGAAGGTACATAACAATGACAATATGAGGCTATTGAAAATGGCGTGGATCAGGCACCCCTTGTCATCAAAATGACATTTTTGCTTTGTGACAGTAACTTTAAAGAGATCTTTTGCATTAGAATTTCCCAATGTCTTTTTGCCTTTTAACTGCTGCTTACATTGCACATTGTAATCCAATTTTTAAAAAACCCCCTTGATTTCAGTGTTTTCTCTGTTTATAATGCTATTGCTTACTGTTTAACTTGTGAGGTGATTTCCCTGTGTTCTGTAAAGATTATAGCCGAGAAAACAAACGCAACGGAGCACTTCTGGTCTGTCACATAGATCACTGTGAGTCCAAATCACACTCACTCCATGGCATCCCAAGAAGAAACAGGAAGTATGAGGAGATTTCCATAGATATTACAGTAAATTAAGATGATGACAGTAGATAACAGAATTTAGGAGAAATGAATACTTCACTTAGGAATGTAACTAGATTCTTCTCTCGTGTGTGTGGGGAATACAGTATGGTGACTGGAAACGCAAAGAGATTTTATAATTTAATGACACTTTCAACCCCAACTCTTCTATTCTGACCTTGGGGTAGCCTGGCCCACTTTTTCTGTCACTAACTCATAAAGTGTTGGAGCTGAGTGATCGAGATAAGATTAGATGTGACTGCAGTGTTCTGGGTAAAGAATCGGCTGATCACATGAGAGGAGACTGCCCTTCTTTCTCCATCAGAGCAGCTGGTGGATTCAAACCATGTCTCTGTGGGTTGGCAGTACAACTGTTTACCACTAATCCATCAGAGTTCTTGATGTTAAGGAATTGTTCTGCCATCCTAAGGGCAGTTCAGGTCTACTAGCTGTTCTCAGGAGAAGGATGGGAAATCTCCTCCCCTGAGACTTACAGACAGACTCTGAGGGCCCAATGGAGTGTCAGCTGTGGGTCAGTTTCATTTCCATGGCACACAATAACAATTCATTGAAAGGGTCAGATGGTCATTAATGCTCAGCTTTAGATTGCAGAGTGGAGGCAAACTGTCAACAAAAACTTTAAACCTGAAAAGGAAGTCTCACCCAATATGTCCCCTCTACACTAAGAGGTCAAAGGACTCCAGTCTGAAAATGGCTCCAGCATTTGTCAATCATCCTTGTTGGCTGAAAGGACACGTCTCCTCTTTAAAATATTATCAAAGAAAAGGAGGAAGAGGAGGGAGGGCGGAAGAGAGCAGAGGACGGGGAGGGGAGAAATCTAGAGTCTGCAGAGTTTGGTGGACAGAGCAAGGGGGTTAAGGAACTAGGAACGATCCA
>NW_006399762.1:23723415-23726093 GCF_000299155.1 Elephantulus edwardii
TTTAAAAAAAAAAGAATCGGCTGATCGAAATATTTCAGGAAGTAGCGTATGATCAGGATTCCGAGCTTTTATACATAGGTTTGCTATGAGTCGCAAGTGACTTGACGTCTCTAAACAACAACCCATGTGCTCAAGAGCCAGTGATAATGAAGGGAAAAGTTCAAGCTGCACTGAAGGCATTGGCAAAAATAAGGCCCCAGGAAGCAGTGGGATACTGATTGTCATGCTTCAACAAACAGATGGAGGTCTGGATGTGCTTACTAGTTTATGCCAGGAAGTTTGCAGGACAGCTGTCTGGCTGACTGACTGGAAGAGGTCCATATTTGTTTCCATTCCCAAGAAAGTTGATCCAAAAGAATATAGACATTATCAAACAATATCATTAATATCATGTGCAAGCAGAATACATCCATCTCTGTCTTCCTCCTTTGTCTTTGTAATGACCATTTGTATTCTTCATGGATAATATTCTTGATACCCTCCCACAGCTCATCTGGCCTTCACTCATTAGTGTTCAAGACCCAAATCTGTTCCTGAGATGGTATTTTAATTCAGATGGAATAGAATCAAAGCCAAATTTTGGTTCTTGTGGATTTGATTTCATCTTCTTTAGCTTCCATTTAAACTTGCATATGAGTAGCTGATTGTTCCACAGTCAGCACCTGGCCTAGTTTTCACAGCTGATAGTGAGCTTCTCCATTGATTCTTTTCACAGATGTAGTCAGATTCCCGTACAGACCATCGGGTGAGGTCCATGTATACAGTCACCGTTTATGTTTCTTATAAAACGTATTTGCAATGAAGAAATCACCGACTGTACAAAGTTCTATCATTTTATCTCCAGCCTCTCCTCTCACCAAGTCCATGTTTCCTGACTACTTCTGCATTCCCAACATTTGCATTCCAGCCACCCATTATTATTATTAGTGCATCCCGGTTGCATATTTGATCAATTTCTGACTGCACAAGTTGGTAGAAATCATCTGTTTTCTCTTCTTTGGCTCTTGTTGTTGGTGCATATATTTGAATGATGGTGGTATTGTCAGGTGTTCCTTGTATGCATATGGATATTATCCTGTCAGTCACAATATTGTATTTCAGTATAAATCTGGAAATGGTCTTTTTAACTATGAATGAGACCCTGCTTTTCCTGACCTCTTCAATTCCAGCTTAGTAGATTGTATAATTGTCTGACTCAAAATATTCCATGCCAGTCCATCTCATTTCATCAGTGCCTGGAATGTCTGTATTTATGCATTCCATTTCTTTCTTAACAATATCCAATTTACCTATGTTCATGCTTCTCACATTCCAGCAACTGGTATCTGCTTACAATTGTTCCTCTTCCTCTGTGTCTTGTCACCGTACTGCTTTCAGTCTGTATGCAGAACAGATAATTCAAGAGGCTGGACTTTATGAGGAGGAATGGAGACGGCTTCAGAATTGGAGGAAGACTCATCAAGAACCGGCATTTTGCAGGTGACACAGCCTTACTTGCTGAAACTGAGGAAGACCTGAAGCATTTGGTGCAGAGGGTCAAAGACTATAGTTTGTAATACAGATTGAAATTCAGCATCAAGAAAACGAAGATTCTCACCACTGGGCCAATTGGCAGCATCATGATAGATGGAGAAGATTGAGATTAATAATTTCAGGTTGCTCAGTTCCACAGTCAACACTCTTGGTGCCAGCAGTCAGGAAATCAAAAGACGAATTGGATTATGAAAATACGCTGTCAGGAACCTCTCCAGAATGCTGAAGAGCAACAATGTCAGTCTGTAGACTAAGGTGCACCTGATCCAGGCCATGGTCTTCTCAATTATTTGCTATGTGTCAGAGATCTGGATAGTGACCAAAGATAACGGAAGAATTGATGCCTTTGACTTGTGGTTGTGGAGAAGAATATTGAACATACCATGGACTGCCAAGAGAACAAACAAGCCTGTCCTAGAGAGGGGGAAACCAAACTGCTCCTTGGAGGCAAGGATTTTGAGACTCTATTTCACATACTTTGGCATATAGCCAAGAAGGACCAGTCTTGAAGAAGGATATCATGCTTGGAAGGGTAGAGGGACAGTGCAGGAGAAGACGACCCTGGATGAGATGGATTGATACAGTAACTGAGGTAATGAGGGCAGGTGTATCAGACAGTGAGATTGACTCAGAATAGAACAGAGCTATTGTACATAGAGTCGCTATGAGTCATAGTTGACTCGGCAGCACATAACAATAACAACAACAACAAACAAGTAAAATACAACTGAAGATCATTCAGAAATAACTAGAACAGTGCATAGAAAAATGCCAGATGTTCAAGCTGGATTTAGAAAAGTCTGTGGCACCGGGGAGATCGTTGCTGATGTCAGACAAATCCTAAATGAAAAGAGAAGAATATCTGTTTTTGTTTTATTGACTATGTAAAGACACTTAACTATGTGGATCATAACAGATTATGGCTAACATTGAGAAGAATGGGAATCCAAGGACATTTCATTGTGCTTGTATGAAACCTATACTTAAAGCTAGAGGCTATAATCCTAACAAGGCAAGGGAACATTGTTTAAAATTAAGAAAAGTGTGCATCAGGGTTGTATCCTTTGTCCACATCTTATTCAGTCTCTATGCTGAGCAAATTTTTCCTAGAAGCTGGATTTTTTTTTTTAATTTTTTATTAAATT
>NW_006399762.1:23727088-23751019 GCF_000299155.1 Elephantulus edwardii
TATTTGTCCCTTTGTGACTGGGACATTTCACTCAGCATAATGTTCTCCAGAGTCAACCATTTTGAGTAATATTGCATGAGTTCCTTGTTTTTTAATGAGAAGCTGGATTCTTTAAAGAAGAATATGGCATCAGGAATGGAGATAGACTCATAAATAACCTACTTTACATAGACCACACAACCTTGCTTTCTGAAAGTGAAAGGCTTCCTGTAGAAGATCAAAGAATACAGCCTTCAATGTGGATTACATCTCAATGTCAAGAAAACAAAAGTTCTTAACACTGGACCTTTAGGTGACATCATGATAGATGGGAAAAAGATTGAAATCATTATCAGCTTCATCTTATTGACGCCACAGTCAGCACTCTTGGTAACAGCAGTCAGGAGATCAAGAGGCGCATTGCACTGGTAAAGTCTGCGTTCAAGGATCTCTCCAAATTATTGAAAAGCAGTGATGTTGGTTTGAGAACTAGGGTGCATTTGATCCAGGCCATTGCCTTTTCAGTCACTTGCTATGCATCTTGTGGTATTAGAGAAGGGGACTGAACATCCGTGGACTGCCAAAAGAACAGACAGATATGTCTGGAGAAGGTACAACCAGTATGCTCCTTGGAGGCAAAAATAACAAAGCTTCGTCCCACATACCTTGGGCCTCTTGCTAGGAAAGGCTATTCTTTGGAGAAGCACATCATGCTTGGAAAGATAGTGGGTCTGTAAAAGCGAAGAAAACCCTTAACAAGATGAATTAACACAGTGACTGCAGCAATGGGCCCAAATATATCAAAGTTGTGAGTGTGGCACAGGATAGGACAGAGTTCAGATCTGTTGTTCACAAAGTCATTATGAGTTGGACTCAACGGCACCTTACAACATACCACTACACAGTGCTCTGGTGGCCTAGTGGTAAGGAACTGTGCTGCCATCCCAGAGGTAGGTAGGTGGTTCGAATCCACCAGCTGCTCCATAGCAGAAAGATGGGCACTCCTCCAGTGCAGTGTACTGCTTCTGAAAATCCACTTGAGGGCCAGCTGTGAGTCAGTTCTAACATGATGGTATAAAGCAGGAACCAAACAACAGTTCCAAATGCTCAACTGCTGGTGGGTATTGTTAGATGCCATTGACTTGACTACAACTCATAAAGACCCTGTGAATAACATCTGAATCTTGCCCTGTCTTGCCCCAACCTCATAGTTTCCAGTATGTTAGAACTGATTGTTGTTTTTAGGTGCCATCAAATCAAGTACTCTTAACTACCTTATGAACAAAAGATCTGAACTCTGTTCTACCCTGTGCCATCCTCACAATTCCTGACACACAAGAGCCCATGGTGGCAATCACCATGTCAGTCCACCCGGTCAAGGACCTTCCTCTCCTTCGCCGACTCCCCACCTTTCTTCGCATCATATTTCCCTCCAAGGAAGGAATAGCCCCTCCTAGCAATATATCCAAAGTATATGAGGTGAAGCCTCATCATTCTTGCATCCAAAGAGCACTCTGGCTGCACTCTCTCCAAAACATATTTGTTTGTCCTTTTGGCCGCCCGTGGGATGTTCAGTGTTCTTCTCCAACACCCCAACTCAAAGACGTCAGTTCTTCTTCTGTCACCCTTATTCATTGTCCAGCTCTCAGATACATAGCAAGTGATTGGAAACACAGTGGCCTGAATGAAAGGTACCTTAGTCCTCAAACTGCCATCATTACTTCTCAGTAATTTGAAGAGGTCACTAACTGCAGATTTACCCAGTGCAGTGCATCTCCTTTATTTCTTGACTGCTGGTACTAAAGGTATTAATTGTGTATACAAGCAAGATGAACTTGTTGACAGTTTTAGTCTCCTCTCCATCCATCATTATATTAAGAATCTTTGTTTTCTTTACATTGAGATGCAATCTATACTGAAGGCTGCATTTCTTGATCTTCTGCAATAAATGCTTTCAAGTCCTCCTCCCTTTCAGCAAGCCAGGTTGTTCATCTGCATAATGCAGGATAATGATGAGTCTCCCTCCAATCCTGATGTCACATTCTTCTTCGTAGAGTCCAGCTCCTCAAAGAATTTGCTCTGAATACAGGTGGAGTAGTTGTAGAGAGAGAAAAAACCCTGGCCCATCCAGTATCAGCAGTCAAAACTAGACCAGGGGCAGACTGTGGGTCAGACCATCAGTTACTCATTGCAAGTTCAAATTGAGGCTGAAGAAAATGAAAATAACTCCATAGGAACCAAGATATGATCTTGAATCAAGTCCATCAGAATTTTAAGATCTTAGGAATAGGTTTGAGGCATTGAACACCAGTGATCAAAGACCAGATGAATTGTGGCTTGATATCTAGGATATCATCCATGAAGAAAGCAAAAGGTCATTACAAAAACAGAGAAGAAAGAAAAAAATGAAATAAATGTCAGAGGAGGCTCAAAAAACTTGCACTAGAGAGTCAAGAAGCCAAAACAAAAGCCAAACATGCCTAAGTAAAAGAGCTGAACAGAAGATTTCAAAGGGCAGTTTGGTAGCAAATATTACAATGATGCAGAGAGCTGGAATCGGAGAATAATAAAAAGGGAAGAACTTGCTCTGCATTTCTCAAACTGAGAGAAGTGAAAAACACATTTTAGCCTCCAGTCACAATATTGAAAAATGCTATGGGCAATATATTGAATGATCCAGAAAACATTAAAAGAAGATGGAGGGAATACACAGAATCTGTACAAAGAAATGATGACACTGACAAATTTCAGGAAGTACCATATGAGCAGGAGCCAATAGTAATGAAGGAGGAAGTAAGTGGAAGCTGCCTTGAAAGCATTGGCAAAAAATAAGGTCCTAGGAATAGGTGGGATACCAACTGACTTGTTTCAGTTAACAGCTGCAGCTTAAAATATGCTCACCAGTCTATGTCAGGAAATTTGGAAGACAGTTGTCTGGTCAATGGATTGGAAGGGGTCCATGCTTATTCTCATTCTCATTCTCAAGAAAGGTGATCCAACTGAATGTGGAAACTATTGAACAATATCATTAATATCACATGCAAACAAAATATTGCTGAAGATCACTCAAAAAACAACTAGAACAGTACATAGGTAGGGAACTATCAGAAATTCAGGCAGGGTTTAGAAGATGCCCTGGCACCAGGGATATCATTCTGATGTCAGATGGATCCTTGCTGAAAATAAGGAATACCAGAATGTCTATTTATGCTTTATAGACTATGCAAAGGCATTTGTCTGTGTGGATCATAACAAGTTGTGGCTCACAATGAGAAGAATACGAGCCCCAGAGCACTTAACTGTGTTCATGCGAAACCTACCTGAACCAGGAGGCTGTTGTGCAAATGGAGCAGGGAACAGGGCATACATAGAACAGTGTAGGGAACAGTGTGTAGAACTGATTAGCAATAGGATTATCAGTTGTGTGCTGTTGATTCCCACTCATAGTGACCCTATGGGACAGATATGCTCCATAAGGCTTTCTTGGCTGTACACGAAGCCTCTGTGGCACAATGGATAAGCACTTGACTGCTCTCCTGAAGGTTGACAGTTCAAAACCACCATCCACTCCAAGGGAGAAAGATGTGACCTTTTTTTAAAAAAAAAAATTCAACCCAGATGTTTTTCTGTTTTGTTTTGGGGTTTTTTTAACCTTTTTTTAAACCTTGAAAACCCTGTGGAACAGTTCTTTTAGGGTTGCTATGTGTTAAGGAGTGGCACTGCTAACCCAAAGACTCATGGTTCAAATCCACCATCTGCTGTACTGGAGGAAGATGGGCAGTCTCCTCCTGGGCAATTTGCTGCCTCTGAAAACCCACTAGAGGGTCACTACTCTGTCAATTTCAACTCATTGATACATAGCAAAACATGAGTTGGGGTGAAGTCTATGGAAATTGATTTGGGGTGAGAATTTGGGTGAATTCCAACTCTCAACCATTCTGTTTGCAGTGCTTAACTATTGTACCACTGCAGCTTCTTAGATTATCTGCACAAGTTATTAAATTAGGGTGAAGAGAAGTGATTGGTTTTCCAAAAGTTCAACTTTTACAGAACAAAGAGGTGGTTGTTGCATCATATTTGTTGTTGTTGTTGTTAGGAGCCCCTGAGTCAGCTCCAACTCCTTGTGACCCTGTGTAAAACAGATCCAAACCTTCCTTGATCCTGCGCCATCCTCACAGTCTCCTCAGTGCGTCTGCCTATTGTTGTAGTCACTATGTGTAAAAGGAGCGGGGACAGTATGGGGAAGGCTGAGTATGACTTCCACAAAGGAGAACTGTCCCCATCAATAATAGCCAGGATGTAAAACTGATCCCCCATAATCTCCCATACTGCTGCACCTATTCTACTAATCACAGAGTCTGATATTTAGGGGGAGGGGAAGTTGTGGGGTTTATTAAAGAAATTGGTTGGGAAGTGGCAGGTAAAGGATATCACACAGTGAAAGTCTAGGTTCAGTCCAGCTCTTCAAATAAACCTCTGGTTTCCTCAGTTGTCCAGCCAGCCTTGTCTCCTAGCAGTCCCAGATCAGCTCTGTTGACCTCGTCTCCTGGCTCCTTCGGGCTGTATGCTGTGGCAGTCTTCCCACAGTCTGGCCAGTGCTATCTCTCATGTTGGCCTGACAGCTTTGATGATGAAGAATATGCTGATCAGTAATGAGTCATGGGTCTGCAGTTGAGACAGCCCGAGAGTACACTCCTATAACAGGCAAAGACAAGGGCTAGAAAAGCCATTTTCAAAGTTCTAACACCATACTATGCCAATACATCTCCTTGAAAGGCTTACTCTCCTTCATTGATCCTCTCCTTTTGTGCTTCCCCTGTGACTGGAATCTGCTCATAATATACCCAAACCATGTGCCATGAAGTCTCATTATCCTTAGCTCTAGGGTACACCTTGACTGCTATCTTCAAAGGTAGATTTATTTGTGCTTTTGGCAGTCCTTGGTACATTCACTAATGTTCACCAATATATAAAGCCTTCAGTTCTTCAGTCTCCCAAAGAATCACTTCATTGTTCAACCTTAATGTTCCTATAAAGCAATTGAAAATACTATGTATCAGGTGCATCTTAGTCTTTAAACTGACATCCTTACTCTTTAGCACTTGAAAGAAGTCCCTACAGTCAGATTTGCCCAATGCAGTGCATCTGTGATTTATTGACTGGTGCTTCCATGGATGTTAAATGTGGATTCAAGAAAAGGAAAATCCTTGCCAACTTCACTTTTTCATCATCCAGGCTGGGTTTAGAGGGGGTCGTGGTACTAGAGCTATTGTAGCTGATGTTAGATGGATCTTGGCTGATAGCAGGGAATACCAGAGGAATGTCTATCTGTGTTTCATTGACTATGCAAAGGCATTTGACTGTGTGGATCATAACAAACTATGGCTGACTCTGAGAAGAATGGGAATCCCAGAACACTTGATCGTTCTAATGCGAAATCTATACTTGGACCAAGAGGCAGTCGTCAGAACAGAGCAAGGGAACACTGCATGGTTCAAAATTGGGAAGGGCGTATGCCAGGGATGCATCCTATCTCCAACCTTTTCAACCTATATGCAGAACAGATTATCCAGGAGGCTGGGCTCTATGAGGAGAAATGTGGGGTCAAGATTGGTGGACGATTTATCAACAGTCTGCGTTATGCGGATGACACAACCCTGCTTGCTGAAACTGAAGAGGACCTGAAGCGTCTGCTGCAGAGTGTCAAGGACTGCAGCCTACAATATGGATTGAGGCTCAATGTCAAGAAGGCAAAGATTCTCACCACTGGACCAATTGGCAGCATCAGGATGGATGGTGAAGAGATTGAGATTGTACACAGCTTTAGTTTGCTTGGCTCTGTAATCAGCAGTCTTGGTACCAGCAGCCAGGAAATTAAAAGGCACATTGCCATGGGAAAGTCTGCTGTTAGGGACCTCTCCAAAGTACTAAAGAGCAGTGGTGTCTCTCTGGAGACTAAGGTGCGTCTGATACAGGCCATGGTCTTCGCAATCACTTGTTATGCATCAGAGAGTTGGACAATGACCAAGGAGGATAGAAGGAGAATTGATGCCTTTGAGCTGTGGTGCTGGAGAAGAGTATTGAGAATACCATGGACTGCTAAGAAAACAGATTTGTCCTGGAAAGGGTTAAACCAGGTGGCTCCTTGGAGGCAAGGATTCTGAGGCTCCGTCTAACATACTTGGGACATGTGAGGAGAGACCGGTCCTTAGAGAGAGACATCATGCTTGGGAGGTTGGAGGGACAGCGCAGGAGAGGAAGGCCCTCTATGAGGTGGATTGATTCAGTGACTGGGATAATTGGGATGGGAGTGTCGGAGACAGTGCGATTGGCACAGGACAGAGCAGAGTTTAGGGCTGTTGTACATAGGGTCGCTATGAGTCACAAGCGACTCGACGGCACATAACAACAACAACAATATGATACTGCGTATTGATCCAGCTGGGAGGATGTGTGTGTGTGTGTGTGTGTGTGTGTGTGTGATTTGTGTGGGTTTATTTTTATGTTGAGATGTAATCCATATCCAAAGTTGTATTTGATCTTCAGTGCTTCAAGTTCTCTTTTCTTTCATTAGGCAGGTTTGCATCATCTGCATAACATAAATTGTTGTTGAGTCATGCTCTAATCCTGATGCTACATTTAAAAAAAATTTATTTTATTGTGTGTGTGTGTGTGTGTGAACTGTCAGAACAGATCTGACTGGTACAGGAGGAGATTGCCCCCTCCTTCTCCAGCAGAGCACCTGGTGAATTCAAACCGCATACCTCTGGGATTGCAATGCAGCTTCTTGCCACTAGGCCACCAGAGCTCCCTGATGCTACATTTTTTTTTATATAGTCTACTTTCTTGGATTATTTGCTTGGCATAGAGATTGATGTGTTATGTTAGAAAATGAAAATCTTACTTCACAATAAGGAGAATTAAGAGGGTCATTAAAATCACTTGTATTGACCATTTTTGGTAGTCAGATTACAGATGAACAGGAATTTAAAAATCTGTTCTATATTCTGTCTTCTTCATTAAAATTTCTTTTTCCCACATCAACAAAGCCATTTATCTAAGCAAAAGCTTACTGAAGATTACCCACAAATGGCTAGAACAGTACATTGACAGAACTGCTAGAAGTTCAGACTGGGTTTAGAAGAGGCTTTGGCACCAGAGTTGTCATTGTTGATGTCAGATGGAACCTGGCTGAAAGCAGACAATACCAAAAGAATGTTTGTGTTTTATTGACTGTGCAGAAGTATTACACTGTGTGGATCCTAACAAATGAGAGCTAACATTGAGAAGAATGGAAATTCCAGAACACTTAATTGTGCTCATACAAAACTTATTCCCTAGACCAAGAAACTGTTGTCTAAATGGAGCAAGGGAACACTGCATGGTTTAAAATCAAGAAAGGTGTGCATCAGTGTTTTAACCTTTCTCCATACTTACTCAATCTGTATGCTAAACAAATCATTTTAGAAGCTGGAGTCTATGAAGAATGTTGCATCAGGATAGGAGGAAGACTAATCAACAGTTTGCATTATGGAGATGATACAACCTTGCTTGTCGAAAATTATGAGGACATGAAACGCTTACTGCAGAAGATCAAGGACTGTAGTCTTAAATATGACTTGCATCTCAACATCAAGAAGACAAAAATCCTAACTGCTGGGCCAACAAGCAACATCATGATAGATGGAGAAAAGATTGAAACGATTGCATTTTACTTGGATCCATAATCAACACCTTTGATACCAGCAGTCAGGACATACTGCATTGGGCACATCAACAGTCACAGATCTCTCTAGTATACTGCAGAGCACTGATGTCATTTTGAAGACTAAGGTGCACCTGAGTCAGGTCATGGTCTTTTCCACCACTTGCTAAGCCTCTGAGAGCTGGACAGTGAATAAGTATAACAGAAGAATTGATGCCTTAGAGCTCTGGTGTTGGAAAAAAGTATTGAATAGCCCAAGGACAAACAAACCAAAAAACCCAGATAATGTCCTTTTTAAAAATATTAAGATGTTTATTTTATATTATTTTGCTTACAAAGTTCATATACATTGTGTTTTACATTATCCTTAATATTAAATATCTCTTGGAGAAGGTGCAGCTAGAGTGCCCATTAGAGGCAAAGATGATAAAGTTTTGCCTTACATACTTTGGGCTTGTTGGAAAAGTACATCATATTAGGGAAAGGTCAGTAAAGGAGAGGGAGGTGGATTGACATGGTGACTGCAGCAATGGGTTCAAGTGTGCCAGAAATGATGAGGATGGCACGGGATAGGATACAGTTCTAATCTGTTGTTCATAGGGTCACTATGAGTCATCTAACAACAAAGCACTTATGGTTTTAGTTGTTTTGTGTTTCTTGCAGTGTAATAATATTTGTTACAATGCACCCTTCCTGCTTATGCATATGAATAGTTCATATAGCCCAGGGTAACCATGATAGTAATCACTATGTATTATTTTCTCTGCAATCTGGGTAAAGTTTATCTACTGCAGGAAGTTGTTGGAACTTGGGTTCTAAAGTCTATCTCCACAGTTTTCTTTCTGTTTTAAGTCGTCATTTGCTAGCGTGCCTTCAGAACCTGGTCACTAGCTGTTGCTGCTGGGAGCAGGAGGCACACGTATAGTAAGTATACTTTTAAAGTGTTCCTGTTGGAATGAAAAGTCTCTTCCTTTTTTTATAGAAAAGGAATTTGAGGGCTCGGGAGTTTTGAGTGAGTGAAGGTAGAGATGGGCACCATAGGATCAGTGGGAATAAGTGCGTTTGAGATGGCTAGGTTGGCACAGGATAGAACAGCACTTAGAGCTCTTGTACATAGGGTCGCTATGTGTCGCAACTCGATGGCACATAACAACAACAACAATAGCAATCATAATCAACATACACTCTTCATTGAGCTTTCCAAATTGTGTAAATTAGAAACAAAAAATCATTTTAAACATTGTTTTGAGCAGCTACCCTAAACTCGCTTGTCAGGTGTTAGATGTTTAGGGCTTGACTAAGCTGCTGGTGATGTCAAAGATAACTCTAATGCTTTAAATTATACCTGGCTAAGAAGAATTGTGGTTAAGTGCTAGGCTGATGATGGAAAGGTTGACAGTTTGAACCCAGCAGCTGCTTTATAAAAGGGAAAACCCAAGGATCTGCTCCTGGTAGGACTCCAGCCTTGGAGACCTTGGAGGCAGTTCTACTCTGTTCTATAGGATCGCTATGAGTCAAAATCCACCTGATGGCTCATAGAGACAGGAACTGTGACGCTTCTTTGAGCATATGAAAACTGGAGCTGTAAAGATGAAACAGCACGCATCTCCAGTGCTTTCTTACTTGCAAGGCCTGAGTCAGTTCAGTGAGCGGCCATTTGCCACCACTTCTGCCAGGTGCACTTTGAGCCACCTTGGACTCAGCAGCTGAAAGGGTGCAGAGGGTGAGGGTGAGCTTGTGGGGTGTCTGCTGCCATTTTCTCTTTCTTTGTCAAGGAGCAGGCTCAGTGCTCTCCTGGCTGTGCAGGTGAGGGGCTTTCAGACATCAATTTAATGTTTGGCTTGAGGTTACTCTCAGTCTCTGTGATTGTTGTTATGTATGTACCATTAAGTCAAAACCAACTCATAGCTGGCCCACCAACAGCTTTTCAGAAGCAAAGATTGCCCGTCTTTCTCCTGTGGAATAGCTGGTGGATTTGAACCGCAAGCCTTTGGACTGGCAGCACAATTCCTTACCACTAAAAGCTGTCTATTTTCTTTATGGTAAATTGTTTGTAGGGAGCCTTGGGGATGCAGTGGGTGAGTGCTTGGCTATGAACTGAAAGAAAGGTCAGTGGTCCAGCTACTCCGTAAGAAAACCAACTGTTCCATCTCTTTGCTTGTGAACAAATCAATAAACATGGGTGTGCACTTATCAGCTTGGTTATTAGCTCTGATTTCTTTAGAGTGTACTCCCAGTAGTAGAATTGCTGGGTCAAATGGTATTTCTATTTCCAACTTTTTGAGACAGCACCATACTGCCTTCTGTAATGGTTGCACCGTTTTACACTGCCACCAAAAGTGAATAGGGTTTCATTTGTGTATGCTGCTCTGTTGAATTTTGCTATTCTTACTGGGGTAAGATGATATCTCATAGTTGTGTTGATTTGCATCTATCTTAGAGCTAGGGATTTTGAGCATTTCTTCATGTGCTTTTTTGCTGTCTGAATGTCGTCTTTGGTGAAGTGTCTGTTCATATCCTGTGGCCATTTTGCAATTCAGTTGTTTATCTTTTTGAGGTGCTGGAGTATTCGATAAATTTTAGATATGAGTCCCTTGTCAGACATGTTATTACCGAATATTCCCCACCCCTACCCCCCCAGTCTGTGGCTTCCCTTTTTACCTTGTTGGAGAAGTTTTTTGATATACATAAAGATTTGATTCTTAGAAGGTACCATTCATCTATTTTATTCTGTCCTGGTTGTCGGTTTTTCAAGATGTTCATATTGTGGATTAGGACTCCTATAGTTCTTCCAAGCGTTTCTCTAATCTAATAAAGTTTGGTTTTACTCCTAGGTCCTTGATCCACTTTGAGTTGGTTTTTGTGTATTGTGTGAGGTATGAGTCTTGCTTGGGTTTTCTGCAGATAGTTTTCCAATTTTGCCAACTACAATTGTTACAGAGGCTTTTCCCCCCCTCCCTTAGCTGATATCATCTCCTTGTCAAAAATCAGTTGAGAATTCCATCTTTTCATATTCTCTGAAATACTTTATGTAGAATTGGTGACAGTTCTCTGAATTATTGATAAAATTTACTAGCAAAACCATCTGGTTCAAGGCTTTTGTTGTTGTTGGGAGTTGTTTTATGACCCATTCAATTTTTTCTTCTGTAATGGATGTTTATTTCAGACTGTGTCAATTTAGGGAAATTGTGAGTTTCTAGGTATTCATCCATTTCTTCTAGGTTTTCATATTTCTTTGAGTATTTTGTAGTTGTTATGTGCTTTTGAGTCAATTGTGACTCATAATGACCCTGTGTACAACAGCCCTAAACCCTGCTGTATCCTGTGCCAATCTTATTGTCTCTGACACACCTACCCCCAATAACCTGTCAATCCATCTCATTGAGGGTTTTCCACTTGTATGCTGTCCCTCTACCCTCCCAAGCATGATATCCCTCTCTGAGGACTGGTTCCTCCTTGCAACCTCCCCAAAGTATGTCAGATAAAGCTTCAGAATCCTTGCTTCCAAGAAGCAGCCTGGTCTCACCCTCTCCAAGATAAACCTGTTTGTTCTCCTAGCTCCATAGTATATTCTATACTCTCTTCTAACACCACAACTCAAAGGTATCAATTTTTCTTCTATCATCCCTAGTCATTGTCCTGCTTTCTGATGCATAGCAAGTAACTGCAAAGACGATGGCCTGGATCAGGCAAACCTTATTCTCCAAGCTGACATCATTGCTCATCAGCACTTTGGAGAAACCCTGACAGCAGACTTTCCCAGTCCAAGTTGTCTTTTATTTTCTGTTAACAATCTTAATCTCTTCACCATCTGTCATAATACTGCCAGTCGGCTCAGTGGCAAGAATCTTTGTTTTCTTGATGTTGAGCTTCAATCCATATTGAAGGTGGCAGTCCTTGACTTTCTGCAGCAAGTACTTCAGGTCCTCCTCAGTTTCAGCAAGTAGGGTTGTGTCATCTGCAGTCTTCATCCAATTCTGATGCTACAGTTGAGTATTTTCCCAATTGTTAACCTTTTTATTTTAATTGGCTCTGTTATGACATTGCCCCTTTCATCTCTTATTTGGATTATTTGTGTCTTTCTTTTCTTTTGTTAGTTGATGCAAGTGTCTAACAATAAACTAATGGATAGTAAAGCTGTGGTATATTCACAAAATGGAATAGTATGCAGCACTAAACACAAACTCATAAAATATTATATAACTTGGGTGACAAATATCTCAGTTACAAAAGGACAAATACTGCATAATGTCACTGTTATAAAACAGGACTGACATGAGGGTTACGGAGAAACTAAGAAAAGGGGATAGGTAATAAATACTGCATTGGATGAAGGAAAGAACTGTATAAAAGGAATATATTATTAGGCATTATTTGCATTAAAACAGTCCAGAATAAGGGGTGCATAGCAAAGTGGGCTGGGGTTGGGAGAGGAAGGAAATTATGCAACAGTGAAGTTTTTTTGTTGTTTTTTTTTAAACAAAAGCAAACTAGTAAGGGATAGATAGGGAGGAAAATGTACTACAAAGAATGAATGGAAATCCAACTTTTCTGTAAACTTGATACAATCAATACAATTTTTTTTTAAAAAAAAAAAGTATAACCAGCTATTCTATAAGAAAGGGGAAAAAAAGGCAGGAGACCTGCTTACGCGGTAGGCAACTCTAACCCTCTGTTCTACTCTGTCACATAGGGTAACTAGGATTCAGGATTAAATCCAGGACACACACAACATAATTGGTTTAAAGATTAAGAGGTAAAGTTATAAAAAGTAGAGCCTGATAAGACTCTGGGCCTGAGCACAAAAGCCCACAGGCAAGCTAATTAACAGTACTCCCACCCAAATTCCAAGTAAAAACCAATCTTTCCTAGTCCTCCCTAAAATCCCTATAAAAAGAAACTGCCTTTGACTGTCCTTGCGCCATCTTGACCTTCTCAGCTCATGTGGTCACTTGGCGTCCCTCTCAGGCCATGTAGTAATCTCAGACTGTGCATGTTCATTGAGGTGGCGGGGCAGGGGGAACAGGGAGGAAACAAAAGGAATGAAGTGCACATAGGCACTCTCTTGAGCTCTGTGTGGAGTAGAGGAAAGGGTCATATCTGGCCGTCTTTAAGTGTGGTGCGGGAGACCTCAACAGAATGAGGAGGGCGTGCAGGTCAGGCAAACTTTGGTGTTGCTGCAAAGCTTCTGTTCAGCATGCTGATTGTGACCTTCTCCACCTAGATTCCGACTGCATGTAGGTTGGGATCCAGGAATCTGCATTGACTCTTGTGCAGGAACTCTGATGCCCAAGGCTGAGGACAGTTAAAGTAGGGCCCGTAGACCAGAGGAACACTGGAGTTCCTCAGAGGATTTCCTCAGTGGGAATATTGGGAATGTCTGTTGAGGAATTCCATAAATAATAGCTGAAAGAGCTAACTTCTCTTTTCCATCCTCAGTGCCAGGAAGGAGACAATGAGGAGGCTCTTAAGGGCGGAGTCACCTCGTAAGGGTGTCACACAATTTAGCAGTAACCACAAACTTAGTTTTGCAGTATTTCAATTCTGTATGACATCCCTGTTTTAGAGACTAGTTGCCAATTGAGGCACATTTCATTCATGCTCTGTAATTGTAGGACTTTGTTATCTAGGCGTATTTTGCAGTGAATGGGTTTGAGTAATGTTTTCTACATTTCTCTTCATAAAACTCTTATTATTTTGGAGGTAAGCTCTGGGAGTTTGAAAGAATTGAGCTGTTAAATTATAGTTCTTTTGTTATATTAACAAGCATTTTCCTCTTCCCCTTCCATCCTCTTTTCAAATTCCATGACCTTTAATCAAAACAGAAATTATCAGAATGTGAATGAATGAATGAATGAACTCAACTTTTTTCTTTTATAGGTGGGGAAGAAAACATGACAGAAACAGATGCCTTTCACAGAAGGTAAACAAAATGAAAAAACCAAAACAGGCTCTTTCCAGTAAAGGTACCTAGATGGTAACAGTAAATCATTACTTCTTATTGTGTGCCATCGAGTTGAACTGACCCATAGCTGACCCTCAAGCGGGCAGAGATTGCCCATCCTTTTCCTGCAGAGCAGCTGGTGAATTTGAAACGTGTGCCTTTGGGATTGCCGCCCAGCGTCTTGCCACTAGCCTGTGGTAATCAAAGCTAGAAAGGGACTTGCAGGCTAGAAAGTGAAATTGAAAGTGCCAAATTTGATCATTCTTGGGGTTGGTAGATAAGGAAGTTGGTTGTTGCTCCTGGTTGTCAAAGTACCTGAATTGATGATTAGAATATTTACTAATTGATACGGCATGGACTTTGGAGGTAAGGTGGTGAGAAAGATGATGTAGGTGGAAGGGGTGAGGTGCTGCCTGCCAGCAGGTACAGAAGTGTTTCTGGACTTCCCCAACCAGTCCAGGTTTCACCGGCGATCCATAAGTGGAGTGATTTTATGAAACCTTTGTAAAAAGAAACCAAAACAAAAAAACGGCATAAAACACAGACACAATTAATTACCATTAATTTTTAAGGAAAAATTTGTTTTAGCATTTCCAGAACCTACCAAATCATACTAAATAACGTATCACACCTATTTGTGTTTTTTTTTTAACACTGTTGTTCTTGCTGTCAAGTTGAAACCAACCCCTCTAACTGATTTTCAGAATCTGTAAATTGCCTGGGAGGAGATTGCCCCTTTTTATTTGGAGGATCAGCTAGTGGATTTGAACTGTAGGCCTTTGTATTGACAGCACAGCTCCTTAGCACTAGCCACCTGAGCTCAAAATAACACTGTTGTTGTTAAGGTTCTGTTGAAACAAATACAGCTCATAATGATCCTGTGAACAAATCTGAACTCTGACCTATCCTGTGCCATCCTAATCATCTCTGACACACTTGAGCCCACTGCTGCAGTCACCCCAAAATAACGCTAATACCATACAGTAAAAAGGATGCTGTGATAAATGCATAGCCTGAGTAACGTAGAAATTATGTATGTATGGTATAGTTCCTGGGGAAGGAACTTGGCAACACCATTTTCATTCCACAAACAAATGCTGGACACCAGTTTTGCATTTTACCTGTTCTGTAAAAGATGAAAATTCTCTTCAGATTCCCGATTTCTCTCAGTTATTAAAAAGATGTACTAATGTAAATCTTTGGTAAAGCAAAGTTAAAGGGAGTCTTTGAAGGGGGGACACATGCCTGCATTACTTTATAACTTTCTCAGTGTTCTCTGCAGGACATCAGCTGGCAGAGGAGGGAAGGAATGTGTGCTTAGAGAAAGTTACTGTTTAATATGATCTGATGTGATTGCTTTTACTTTTAACAGCGAAATATTTGATCCGGCAGAAAAGTACAAAATGGACCATAGGAAAAGAGGAATCGCTTTAATCTTTAATCATGAGCGATTCTTCTGGCACCTGACATTGCCGGAGAGGCGTGGCACCATTGCAGACAGAGACAATCTCAAACGCAGGTAATTTTGACTGCCTTAAGGAGATGAGACTTGAAGCTGATAACAGGATTACTTATCAGAACTTGTCAGTGTTGATGAGATAAGGGAGGAGGCCTTCCCTCAAGGTTTACCTGAGTTCACTCTTCTCTCACCTTCCTGTTGACATGATTAACAATCATTGTACCGTTTGGTGTTTTTACTGTTGTTACATATCGTACAGTTGTCAAGTTGACTACAAGTCATAGTGACCCTCTGAAAAACAGATCTGAACCTTGTTCTGTCTTGCACCAGCCTCAGGATCTCTCAAATGCTTGAGTCCATCATTGCTGTTACTGTGCCCATCGTCCCTCTTGTTGAAGGTCTTCTTCTCAGTTTGTCTTTCTTTCCAAGGACTGGCCCCTCCTCTGACAACTTGCCCAAAGTATATCAGGTGAAATTTCACTATTCCTTGCCTCTTAAGGAGCATCCTGGCTGTACTTCCTCCAAGAGAGACATGTTTGTTCTTGAGATAGTCTATTACATATTCGGTACTTTTCATCAACACCATTCACTTCAGAAACATTGATTATTCTTATGTCATCCTTATTCGCTGTCCAACTTTCTGATAAAGAGGAAGTAAATGAAATACCCTAGCTTGGATCAGACGCACGTTAATCTTTATACTGTTATGCAGTGAAGTTGTTGTTATGTACCATCAATTGAAAACCAACTCATAGCTGACCCTCCAGTGGGTTTTCAGAGACTGTAAATCGCATGGGAGGTTCCCATCTTTCGCCTGGGGAGCTGCTGGTGGATTCGAAATGCATGTGCCTTTGGGTTGGCAGTGCAACTCCTTACCGCTAGCCCACCAGAGCCCCCTTGTTGTACAGTAGAATACATTCTAAACAAAAGTGGCTTATTTTCATTAAATCTTTTATCTACCATAGGTGATTTAAGGCAATCCTCATATTTTGTTTCACTCCCCTAAAATAAATATATATATGTCATAAAGGTGTGTTTTGCTTTACAAAAGTGAAGTTCAAGGTATTTGGAAACTTTAAAGAGCCCCTAAATTAATGTTCCAATCCTTATATCACCAGGCTTTCAGATCTAGGATTTGAAGTGAAGTGCTTTAATGATCTTAAAGCAGAAGAAGTACTGCTCCAAATTCATGATGGTATGTTGCTTTTTTCCTGTTCAGTTTATCTTCCTCTGATGAGAATGACTATTTCAGTTGTCCTATCTATAAAGACCAGTACAAATAATTAACTGTATGTTTTAAAAGAGCCATGTCAGTTAAATGTTGTTGTTGTGTGCCATTGAGTCAAAACCGACTCATAGCTAACCTTCCAGTGGGTTTTCAGAGGCTGTAAGTCATACAGGAGACTGTTCATCGTCCTCTCTAGAAGCAGCTAATGGATTTGAATTGTATGCCTTTGGGTTAGCAGCACAACTCCTTACCCACTAGGCCACCAGAGCCTGCCTGTTAAATAGCATGAACTATAGGTCTTGGGAAGCTCTGGTGGCTTAGTGGTAAGGAGCTGCGCTGACAACCTAAAGGCGTGCGGTTTTAATTCACCAGCTGTTTTGCGGGAGAAGAATGGGCAGTCTCCTCCTGTGCAATTTATTGCCTCTGCAGACCCACTGGAGAGTCGGCTGTGAATTGGTTCCAGCGCCACGGTACGCAGCCACAACATAGGCCTTGGCTTTGCTCTCTGCTAGCCACCAGATTTAGAGATCTTTTATGCTCCCAAAATTTACATTTAGCCTACCATACAATGTGGTGTTCCAGAAATTTATGAAATGTCTGTTTCTCACTTTAGCATTAAATGTCTAAAACACATACTATAGATGCTAAAGCACGAGTAAACTAATCTTATTTTTTAACATTCTCCCTTCCTGGGTCAAAATACTATTTGTTTATTTGCATGGATTACTTCTCCTAATTTTCAAAACATTGCTTTGTAGGAGCTATTCTAATTATAATGCAACTTCAGATTTGTCTTACTAATCATTACATATACCATGGCTTTTAAAATCAGTTGAGTGTTATGGTGTTTGTATAATTATTTTATACTTTCTTCAGAACTCTAATCTGAAAATCATTTTCAGTTTGCTTGACTACATTCCAGAATTTTTTGTACTTTGCACATAGCTTTGAATTACATCCGTCTTGTGCTTTAGAAACTCGTGGAAGTTTTAACTGCTATTGATGTAGTGAAGGTGCAGCATCCATTGGAGGCACGGCATCACACAGGGAGCTGTGTTGGGTCCTAGTTTATGGGTCTTTCAGTCTCTGCTCTAAGAAACTCAATGCTAATTCAGAGAAACTTTTCCTTTATTACCAAAGAAATTTGGATCTTGAAAGCGTTCCCAGTAATCCCTTTCTTTTACACGTCAGTACTCTGCAGGAATAAACAGTTAACATACATGGCTTCTATCTGAAAGATTAATGTTCAAGGCCTCACAAGAGTGCCTTGGAAGATAAGGCTTTGGCAATCTGCTACTGAAAAACATCAGTCATAGAAAAGGTCTGTGGTGCATGGTTCAATCCTGACACAGGTCTTCAGGGTTAAAGTCAACTCTGCGGCAGTTGGCACTGGTTTACTATGTGATTTAGAAAAACTTATGAAATTTGTTCCAAATGATTTTGCTTTGTATTTTAATAATTGGATTTTTAAAAATTAGATACAACATATACAAATTATTCTCTCTGATTAAAAATTAGAGTAAATTATGTTTCATTATAGATATTTCATGCTTTTAAAAGGAAAACACAATTTCCCACTCCCATTAATATCTGTATTTTAGTCTCATTTTAATAAATTGCACTTTTAGGTATGAATGTCATAAACATTTTCTTTCTTTTCTGTATGAACTTTTTGGGGCTTTACAGTATCAACCTCTAGTCATAAAGATGCCGACTGCTTCCTGTGTGTCTTCCTGAGTCATGGTGAAGGAAATCACATTTATGCGTACGACGCCAAAATTGAAATTCAGACATTGACTGGTTTGTTCAAAGGAGACAAATGTCAGAGCCTGGTTGGAAAACCCAAAATATTTATCATTCAGGTAAGACTAGTTAACTTATTTATGAAAGTACCTTTATCCAGTAATTAAGAAGAGCCTTTTAAAATTCTTTTTAAATGAAATTTTATTTTAATTGTGATTTTAACAAACATTTACTGAAAAGTTAGATTTTCATTCACTCATTGTCACTCATTTTACCCCTTCCCTCCCCCTCCCCTAGTTCACTATTTTTTATTATACTGGTTTATTTACAAAATTCAAATACATTGTTTTTCCCATTTCCCTCACTGCTCCGCCTATCAAATTGTGCAACCCTATGATTAACAACCCCCCATCACCAACAACACCCCTGTGTTTCCACCCTTCCCCACCTTGGATCTTCATACTCATTCTACAATAATGGTTTTATACAGTATTTGTCCTTATTGGACTGAGTTAGTTCACTCAGCATAATGCTCCCCAGTCCCTCCCAAGTTAGGTAGTAATTTACAAAATCATTGCTGCTGCATGCTGTGTAATATTCCACTGTGTGAATGTATTATAATTTCTCAATCAATTCAGTTGTGGTTGGACATCTGGGCTTTTTCCGTGTTCTTGTGATGGTGAATAATGCTGCTATGAACATTGGTGTACAAGTCTCTGTGCCTCAGTTCTCATTTTCTTGGGGTATATTCCAAGCATAGCTGGGTCATAGGAATTTCTGTGTTCAGCTTTTTTAAGAAATGCCAAACTGTCTTCCAGAGTGGTTGTACCATTTTACAATCCCACCAGCAGTGTATATAAAGGTTCCTATCTCTCCACATCCTCTCCAACATTTATTAATTGTACTTTTAGCAGTTCCTTCTTAACACTCTAAAAAAAAAAACCAAAACAAAACCAACCTGCACCACAAAATTGAACTTAACTGTCAGAGAGTCAAAAGTGACTGACCCTACAGCATGTTTTCAGTGGCTGTAAATCACACTAGAGGAGATTGTCTATCTGTTTTCTGTGGAGCAGCTGGTGAATTCAGCGACCTACCTTTAGGTTGGCAGTGCAACTCCCTATTCATTCACCAGGCCACCAGAGCTCCCTTCATACACTCAGTACCTTTATCATAAGCCAGTGTATGGAGTGACATTTGAAGTGACTCACAATAACCAGTGTGTTGTTGACCGGCCCACCCTGAGCAGAGCCAATGTTGAAGGCCTCTGCTGATTGGAGAGAGCCACACAGTGTAGCCTGTTCAGACTGAGGTTGGTTTCTTGGAAGCTGGGGAGCAAATGAAGCCGTGGAAGGGTGCCAGCATGAGGAGCCCTCACTCTCATGTTGCCTCATCCCTTTCACATTTTCTCTTAAACCAAGATGTTTTCCTTGTTGTTAAAACTGATATTAGGAACTGGTTTTGTCTATTTGATTTTTGCTTGAATATATCACTTGGCCTATCAGTAAAGATTCTGGACAAGAAAAGAATAAATTCCTTTTACCAGTATTGCAATCTTGTATTTGCACAAAGTTGTGCCATCTGTTATGGGAGGACAGGAAATTGTATAGTGCCACATTTGACATCCCGCTACAAGCACAAGAGGGAAGAAACTGTACAAAGAGGAGTTAAGACCAGTTCCTTCTGTCTAGGACAATTATACTCGTGTCTGTGAGGCATGTGCATGGAGCTACAAGTCTAGAAACTGAGACAGGCAGCTTGGGCCGAGGAAATAAATCTGAGTCATCAGGAGATGGGAGAATACCTGAAAAAGTATAAACCAATGAGGCATGAGCAGAGGAGAGGTACTGAAGAGGATGGCTCAGAGAAGTAGGGGAGAAAAAATCAGAAAAGAGTAATTACTCCATGAAAAGGAATGGCCAGCACCCAAACATAGTAATTGGAAATAATGAGCTACTATGGAAAGAGAGCCAAAAAGGAGGGGAATATTTTGGTAAATTACTTTCTCCCTGTGTTATGCAAATAACTCAAACTTGCTTTCTGAAAGTTGGGAGGACTTGAAGCACTTGTTGCAGAAGATCAAAGAATACAGCCTTCAGCCATCTCACCCCAGGAGCAGTGGCAAAATTTTATATGACAGCAAGTAATAAATGTTGGTGAGTTTATGGAGAGATAGGAACTCTTATACACCATTGGTGAGATTGTAAAATGGTACAGCCACTCTGGAATACCCCAAGAAAATTAGAACTGAGACACAAATGGAGATTTGTACACCAATGCTTATAGGAGTGTTATTCACCATCACAAGAACATGGAAACAGCCCAAATGTCCAACCACAACTGAGTGGATTGAGAAATTGTGGTACATTCACACAATGGAATACTCTGCAGCATTCAGAAACCGTGATTTAAAAAATTACCTCATTTCTTGGGAGGGGCTGGAGAGCATTATGCTGAGTCATCTCAGTCTCATAAGGATAAATCTGCTAATATTATTATTGTATAAGTAGAAAAAGAACTAGTAAAACATATATGAGGATCCAAGAGGGGGAGAGTGGGAGCAGAGGGGTATAGATGGGGGGGAGATAATCATAGGGTCACACAATTTGATGGGTGGAGGGTGGGGTAGGTAAAGGAAATGGGAAATATCCAGCAGGAATCTGGAAAGAGGTGGTCATAATTCAATGATAAAACGTAATGAATGGGAATGACTGACTGAAACAATATGAATGAAGGATAGTATGATTCACAGTATATGTGAACTTTGTACGCAAATCAATATAAAATAAAAATTAAAGAGACTACTATGAATTGCATCTCATCATCAAGAAAACAAAGATTCTTACCACTGTACTTTAGGCAACATCATGATAGATGGAGAGAAGACTGAAACTGTAGCAACCTTATCTTACTTGTCTTACTTGGATTCACAACATCGTTGGTACCAGCAGTGAGGAAATCAGAAGACATATTGCACTGGGGAAGTCTGCAGTCAAAGACCTCTCCAAATTATTGAAGAGCAGTGACATCAGTTTGAGGAATAAAGTGCATCTGACTCAGGCCATGGCCTTTCTGACCACTTGCTGTGTATCTGAGAGTTAGACAGTGAGTAAGAATGAGAGAAGAAGAGTTGACACTTTTGAGCTGTGGTGTTAGAGGAGAGTACTGAGCATCACTTGGACGTCCAGAAGAAGAAATACGTTGAGGAGAAAGTGTGGCCAGAGTTTTTCTTGGCGGCAGAGGTGATAAAGCTGCTTCTCACATTCTTCGGGCATGTTGCTAAGAGGAGCTATTCCCTTGGAGAGGGACATGATGTTCAGAAAGGCAGAGGGTTGGTGAAGGAGAGAAAGACCCTCAACCAGGTGGATTGACATAGCGCCTGCTACAGTGGGTTCTAGTGTGTCAGGAAGTGTGAGGATGGCACAGGACAAGACAGCATTCAGAGCTGTTGTTAAGAGAGCACTATGGGTCATATTTGACTCAACAGTAGCTAACATCAGCAGCAGTCTTTATCTGTGAAATGGAGGTAATACTAGCACCTATGCCATGGGTTTCTGTCAGACTATAATGATTTGATATAAAGAAGGAGAAGCAAAAAGAGATAAGCACAGAAAACAATGAGGTCATATTGTATACCTCAATAAAGACTAGCTCTTACAACAAGTGATTTAACAGGTGATTTCTTCAAGTTACAAGGGATTTAGAAGAATAAGATCTGATAATAAGATTCAAAACTTCTGTAAAATGAAGTATTTGGTATCTTATGTATTTGATAATTTTCAGATCACTCAGGAATTCATTTCTTTGAAAAAACTTTACACTTTTTTGGAATTGATCAATACCTTTAACATGCTACAAGGAAGCTTGGTAGGTCACTTGAGAGTCAGCCTCTGTATTAATCAGTATTAATCAGTAGGAATTTGAGACTTCATGTTAAAGTAGGGACAGAAGGAGGAAGACACATGAATAGATGTCTTCTCAGGTCAGGCAGTAACATTTGACCCCTAACAACTTATGACATCATTCAAGCAAACAATGAAATATATTACAGGATTAAATAGAAACTCTTAGGTAAATAGGGTAGCTTTCAAAAGAGAAGGCAATTCTTTGTGCTCTGGGTGTGTCTAATTCATAACATTTTAAAACCACTCTTTTCTACACCTCAGCCATTGGCATGTAGTTGAGATGCCTTATTTTTTTTTTAAAAAAAAGAGACGAACAAAAATCTAAGGAGCTCTGGTGGCTAAGTGATTAGGAACTGCACTGCCAACGAGAAGGCATGAAGTTCAAATCCACCAGCAGCTCCTTGGGAGAAGGATGGGACAGTCTCTTTGTGTGCAATTTATTGCCTCTAATGAAAAGTCAGCTGTTAGTTGGTGCTGACTCGGTAATAACGAGGAAAGCAATTTTGTCAGCATTTTCAGTGTTAACGGCTAACATGGACAGTGGAATCAACTCTATCCAACCCTGTACTGTCCCTTTGACTATCTGGAGGTCAGACTTGTGATTCATAGGGTTTTCAGGAGTAAATTACCAAGCCTTTACTCCTTGTCTGACTCTGGAAGCTTTGCTGCAACCTCGCTAGCATCATAACAGCGCCCAGGCCTTCACTGACGGATGGCTCTGTGTGCAGTGCACTGGCTGGGACTCCAGCCCTGACCTCCTGCATGAAGGGTGAGAATTCAACCTCTGATCCACCCTGCAGTCATCTTCCGTCCTCTCTAAGCTTGAATGTCCATCACCTTCTGTGAGTTTTTCATAGGATGGTGGCTTGTGTGTTACGATGCTGTTGAAAGCTATGTCATTAGTATTTCAAGTACCAGCAAGTATTCACCACTATGCTGCATAGATTTTGGTGATGTGTCAAGACTATTACTAGGAATAAAAGCCTGGCAGTCTGCTTCCAAGAATGAGGCTGTGGCTTTCACTGGACAGAATACTGTCTGATACAGTGCTGGGTTGGAAGGCACCCACAGTACCCAGAGGCCACAACAGACTCAGACCAGTGACCGGAAATTGCCGCAGGACTGGGTGGGGGGGTCCCACGAGTTGCAGACAATTTGACAGCAAACTCAAATTAATTGTGTTTTAAGTGCCTTCTACTGATGTTGATTTGCTTACTGATTTATTCACTGCGAGCAGTAAGCACTGGGAAGAGTCTGTAAAGGCGACTTGTTACCCTCCTTGTTGTGTTGTTGTGTAGGCATGTCGGGGAAACCAGCACGATGAGCCGGTCATTCCTTTGGATACTGTGGATCATCAGACAGCTAAGCCAGACGCCAACGTCACAGAGGTGGACGCAGCCTCGGTGTACACGCTGCCCGCTGGGGCTGATTTCCTCATGTGCTACTCTGTGGCCGAAGGTATACTGGAGTTTCATGCAGATGACAGATGGCTGTTTCAGTTGAGTTTCTTTGAAATTTTTTATTTGAGTCAAATCCTTCTGTTGAGACATGGAGATTCAGTCCTGAAGCTCACAGGCTCAGAATGAATTTCTTTTTTTATCCAAATGCAGAATAGTAAGTGAAAGTATAAAATGCTTTATAGAAAAGAAAAAAAACACACCACCAAATACCGCTCTCTTGAAAACTTGTTATATCATTCACAACACGTATCATTATATGAAATATTAGCAGACTGTAATCAATAGTGATGGCATCATCATTGTAATAGTCATCCAAAGCTTTATGAAGACTATTTTACTGGCAATTTCCTTTGCTCTTAGAGTAAGTAATTTTATGTTTTACCTCTGGTAATATTTTGCCTCTCATAATTATTTCCTGGAGACTAAGGTGCGCCTGATACAGGCCATGGTTTTTGCAATCACTTGTTATGCATCAGAGAGTTGGACAATGACTAGGGAGGACAGAAGG
>NW_006399762.1:23751344-23786234 GCF_000299155.1 Elephantulus edwardii
GGCAATGAGATTGGCACAGGATAGAGCACGGTTTAGGGCTGTTGTACATAGGGTCGCTATGAGTCGCAAATGACTCGACAGCACATAACAACAACCACCACCACCATTTTGGGAATTTTTAGGAAATGATATGATAAAGAATTAGCCTTATTTGTGGAGATTTAGTATCTTTTCCCATGTACGAAAAGCTGACAGAGAAAAAATTTTAAACTGTGTCGTGGATACCCCTTGGTTTTCTCCAGGGATTTCTGAGCATGTGTGCTTTTGTAACTAGATTGTAACCGTTGTTCTTCAGTCCCTGTAAGGGGAAGCCAGCACACTGCAGCGTCTTTCTTCTTCCTCCATCTTTTCCAGGTTATTATTCTCACCGGGAAACGGTGAACGGCTCGTGGTACATCCAGGACTTGTGTGAGATGCTGGGAAGGTATGGCTCCTCCTTGGAGTTCACAGAGCTGCTCACGCTGGTCAACAGGAAGGTTTCTCAGCGCCGGGTGGACTTTTGCAAAGACCCAAGAGCCATTGGGAAGAAGCAGGTTCCCTGCTTTGCTTCAATGCTCACAAAGAAGCTACACTTCTTTCCAAAATCTAAATGATGGGACCTATTTTCTCTTAGGTATCAAGGTTCAAATATATTTCCCATCTTTTTCTGTTATTACTCATCACTAGTTGAAGGTTGTGGGCCAGAACATTAAAATGTTTTAAGGTTTAATTAAAGTCTAGCAGAGAATTGTTTTAAAAAGAAAAATCATTGGATATAAAGAAAGATTTATGTAGAAACTAAATCCTCAGGGAACTACCATAAATGTATAAGCATTTATAATAACTGATCCTTTTTTTAGGAAACTGCAAAATTAGCTACAAAGTATCTGATTTTAACTGTATTTTATGGTGGCTCTTTTAAAAATAAAAGTTTATTTTGTAATGTTTTTAAAAGGTTTTTAAAACTGAAGAATTAGATCAATTTTTCTTTAATGAGAAATTTGGAATTCATGTTTTATTAAATGTAACTGATTAACATATTAATGTGTGTTATTTGTAGTAGTTTTGTTTCATTTGGTCACATAAAAAAAAAACCTTTAAGAACTACTATATGGCATCCTAAGGTTGAAATATAATTTGGTGTAAGTAAAACATTTGCAAATTTTCTTTTTTTTAAAAAAATAAATTTTTTGCAACAATGAATGGAAATCCCAAGTCTCTGTAAATTGTCATTGAAATTAATAATAAATTTTAAAAATAATAAATTTTTTACATTATACTGGTGCAACCCTATGATTACTCCCCTCTCACCCCTCTCCCCCATGCTTGGGTCCTCATACCTGTTTTACTAGTTATCTTTCTATTTCTACAATAATATCATTGTATTCCATAAGTTGTTGTACATTCTTTTTTTTTTTAATTTTACTAATTTTTGTGCATGTACCATCAAATCAGATCTGACTAGTACAGGAGGAGATTGTCCCTCCTTCTCCAGCAGAACATCTGGTGAATTCAAACCGTGCATCTCTGGGATTTGGACATTCTAAAAGTCATCAGTTACAATCACAGAGGATAAAATGAATGGAATAATATATGTTAACTTACTGACATCTATTATGTGTCACTGAGGGGCTAGCCCATTAGGTGTGTAGATGCCTGCATACTGCTCTGAGCTAGATCTAGTGAGCTGGACAGGCTAGTGCCGCCTTAGGGGTCACTGATAGATGACAAAGGAAGAACTGGAGCAGGAGCATGTCTGCTCATAGGATAAGAGTGAAAGCTTATTTGTCAGGCTATCTCTCTACTCTTACTCTTCTCTGTACATAAAAAGGCCTGGAATTCAGCTTTGTGATGTCAGTTCCTTCCACCTACCATCCCTATCCTCTTCAGAGTGAGAGTTCCGCTCCATACACGGTTGTTGACTACAGTGGGTACAGCGCACTAAGGCTTAGCTATGTACTTAGGGTCAGATGAGGACTTAGGAATCCCATGGTGTGAAGGGATGTAGTTGAGATTGATCTTTGAGGAAACCTTTGGCTTTGTGGAATGACTAAATTTTATTATTTAAGGATCCCCAGTTATTTAGGGAGTTCTAAGAGGCGTTCTTTCAGCTTAAGAAATATCAAGAGATTTTCCCCTTTTTATTCTCCAACTCTGGCTCTTTGCACAGTCCATTATTAATAATTTGCTTTGTCTTCTCAAGCTGCCTTTTTAAAGCTTTCCTTCATCTCTTTTAGCATCCTTTCCCTTTGTTTGGGCTTCTTGATGCTGTAGTGCAATTTTCAGTCTCTTCTGACATCTGTTTCGGTCTTTCTCCTCTTTGTAACAACCTGGTCTCAGATATCTTTTATGTCATCCCACAATTCATCTGGTCTTCGATCTTTAATGTTCAGTGCCTCAAACCTATTCTTGAGACAGTTTTTAAATTCAGGTGGGATAGACTCAAGGCCTTGTTTTGGTTCTTGTGGACTTGTTTGAATTTTCTTCAGTTTGACCTTACATGTGAGTAACTGCTGGTCTGTTCCACAGTCAGCACCTGACCTGGTTTTCACTATTGAGCTTCGCCAACAATTCAGATATAGTCAATCAGATTCCTAATCTTGTGTATAGTTACTGTGTTTCTTAAAAAAGGTATTTATGAGCAATAACTAAATGTGCTAAGTTCAATCTCCAGACTTAGTTCTGTCACCAAGCCCTTAATTTTTGACTACCATTCACTCTACTTTGTTTCTAACTTTTACATTTCAGTGACTATTATCTTGACTACATGTTGGAGCAATTTCAGACTTCCAAAGTTGGTAGAATTCTTCCGTTTCCCCCTGTATATCTGAATGGTTGTATTAACACGCCTTCCTTGCACACATTTGGAGAGTATCCTATCACAGCACTGACAGATCTTGCAACAGTCTTTTTAACTTTGAATGCAACACCATTCCTCAACTTTTCATTCCTGGAACAGATCATATAATGATCTGATTCAAAGTGGCCAATGCCAGTCCATTTCAGCTCACTAATGCCCGGAAAGTCCATTTCAGCTCACTAATGCCTGGAAAGTCTTATCTTTGTGTATACCATGTAGTTTTTAACAACTCCTAGTTTTCCTACATTCATACTTAGTACATTCCATGGTCCACCCCCCCCCCCACTCCCCAAATAGTTACTGCAGTGGACTGGAAAAGATGATGGAGTTAGCATACAGAGACAACACTACACACCAATATCACAAAGGCAGCAAGAGTCAGGAAAGAGCAGCCAGGAGCCCCAGATGAGGCCCTTCTCCTCAATTGTTAAGTCTAGGACTTGATGGTGTTGAGGTTGATGGATGCCTCCTCCTTACTCTGGCCTCTAAACAGAAAGGTGATCCCAGTAAGGGGCAGGCGCGGGGGAGCTGTGCTGCACAGTGCTGTAACAATTGCCGTAGTAAATCTCTTCATGAGAAAACTTCTGAATCCAGGTGGCTAGCGTTTACCATATTGAGCTTCAGCCAAGTGCCTTCCAGTTAGATGTGGTAACCACTCAGTGCCTTGGAGATAGCAGCAGGCACCTTCTTAGTTACGTAGTGAGCGCTTTCAGGTCATGCTCCCCATCGGGGAGGATATCATTCTGCTGGCAGATGCTGAAATAACAGGCTAGCTTGTTGGCATTTTCCATGATGGCAAGGGCTGAGTATGTTCCCCAGTTTTGAGAACACAGCACCACTTGGCAAAGTCAGCTCCATCCTTCTTGTACTAGGCACAGCCTGGGACAGCCCATCAAACTCTTGGGTGGTAGTCTCGCCATTAGTTCCCACCCTTTTCTACCTTGATGTCCACACCACCACCCTCAGATTTGAGAACTTGGAGGAAGGGACACCCATCATCCACCGTCTGGGACAGTGTGTCAATCCAATTCACTGAGAGTCACCCTCTCTTTGGCTGACCATCCTTTCAAAGAAATAGCCCCTTCTAATAACAAAGCTTCACCATCTTTGTCTCTAAGCTGCACTTTTCTCTAAGACCTAGCTATTTGGTCTTTTGGCTATGCATGCATATTCAGTACTCTCTTCCAACACCACAACTGCAAGCCATCAATTAGTCTTCATCCTTATTGTCCAGTTCTCAGATGCTTAGCAGGTGACTGAAAAAGCTTATGGTTTGGATCAGGCATACCTTGGTCTTTATGCTTTAATGGTGCACATCATTGCTCTTCAGGACCTTAGGTCCCTGACAGCTGACTTTCCCAATCCAATATGTCTCCTCAGTGCTGGTACCAATGATGTTGCTAATGGAGCCAAGTAGTATGAAATCATTGACTTCAGTCTTTTCTCCACAGTGTTCTTTATTTTAAATCATCCAGTGTACCCTTGCTCTGTTGGGAAAACAGCTTCTTGGTCTAGGTATGGGTTTTGTATGAGCAAAATCGAGTGTCCTGGGATTCCCATTCTCAGTGTTAGCTATTGCAGATTGTGATTCACTGAGTCAAATGCCTTTGGATAGTCAATAAAGCACAAATGGACATTCTCCTAGTATTCGCTGCTTTCTGCTAAAATCCATCTGACATCAGCAGTGATATCCTGGTGCCATGGCCTCTTCTAAACCCAGTTTAAACTTCTGGCAGTTCTCTGTCAGTGTACTGTTCTAGCCATTTTTGGATCTTCAGCAATATTTTGCTTGCATATGATATTAATGAGATTGCTTAATAATTTCCACATTCTGTTGAGCACCTTTCTTGGGAATGAGAATATGGATCTCTTCCAGTCAGCTGGCCAAGCAGCAGTCTTACATATTCCTCGTACAGATTGGTGAGCATGTTCAGGCTGCATATGTTACTTGAAACATGTCAATTGGTATCACATCATTCTGTGGGGCCTAATTTTGCCAGTGTCTTCAATGCAGCTTGAAATTCTTCCCTCGTCACCATTGGCTCTTCATCATATGCTACTCAATGAAATATTTCAGTGTCAATAAATTCTTTTTTGGTACAATGACTCTATTCTCTCAATTTTTTAATGTTTCCTGGATAATTCAAGATTTTGCCCTTCTCAGTATTATAACTCAAGGCTTGAATTTGTTTTTCAGTTCTTCAGCTTGAGAAATACCAAGTGAGTTCTGTTTTATCAGGTTTCTTTTGCTAACTACACAAAGGCATTTGACCATGTGGAGCATAACTAATTACAGATAATATTTCAAAGAATGAAAATATCAAAACAACTATGCTTATGCACATAAACTAAGAAGCGGTCATTATACTAGAACAATTTTAAAGTAAAGAAAGTTTTGCATCACTGTTGCATCCTTTCACCATCTTCATTCAATCTGTAGGCTGAACAAATAATCCAAAAAGTTGAACTATATGAAGACTGAAGCAACTGGACTGGAGGAAGACTCATTGAAATCTTTGATATGTAGATGACAGCCTTGCTTGATAAAAGAGGACTAGAAGCACTTTCTGATAAAGATAATAGACTAAAGATTTCCATATGAATTACAGCTCAACAAAAGGAAAAATCCTCAAAACTGGACAAGTAACATCTTGATAAACTGAGAAAAGGTTGACGCTGACAAGAATGTCATTTTACTTGGATCCACAATCAGTGCACATGCAATCAGTAGTAAAGAAAACAAGTAATGTATTGCACAAGGCAAAGACACTAAAGACCTTTTTAGCGTCTACAAGCAAAGATGCTACTTTGAGGACTAAGGTGCATGGCCAAAGCCTGGTAGAGAACAGTGCTACCAACCCAAAAGCATGTGGTTCGAATCTACCATATGAGGATGGGTGATCTTGTGTGCAATTTACTGCCCCTAAAACCTACTGGACTCCTAAAAAAATAATGAAAGTGACATGGGGTGTTGAGAGGAGAATAGGAAAAGTGAATAGATAATGAACACCACAGCAGAACAGAAGAGGGGAAGAAAAGTCCAAAAGGAATATATGATTAGGCATTATATATGTATGACAACCATCTGGACCAAGAGATCCACTGTGGGGAGGGTTGGGAGTTGGGGAAGGGAAGGATAGAAAAGAAAATGTGCAACAGTGACTGGGAGGGAAAACCCTACTGGAGGGTTAGCTATGAGTTGGTTCCAACTCGATGGCACATAACATACATGTGGAAACATGTGAATGCCTTTGAATTGTGGTTTTGTTAGGAATATTGAATGGACTTCTAGAATAATGAACAAATCTGCCTTGGAAGAAATACAGCCAGAATGTTCCTTAGAAGCAAAGCCAGTTAGAGACTCTTCTCTCACAGACTTTTGACAGGTTATTAGAAGGAACCAGTTTTGGAGAAGAATGTCATAGTTAGTAGTTACTGTTGTTTAGTGCTGTCGAGTCAAATATGATTCATAGTGACCCTGTAAACAACAGATCGGAACCCCATCTTATCCTGTGCCATCCTCATCATCTCAGACACACTTGAGGCCATTGCTGCA
Organism: Elephantulus edwardii; assembly: GCF_000299155.1. Classification (NCBI taxonomy): domain Eukaryota; kingdom Metazoa; phylum Chordata; class Mammalia; order Macroscelidea; family Macroscelididae; genus Elephantulus; species Elephantulus edwardii. The sequence goes on from NW_006399762.1 coordinate 23,757,740, forward strand.
GTCACTGTGTCAATCCATCTCATTCAGGGTCTTCCTCTCTTTGATGACCCTCCACTTTTCCAAGCATGATGTTCCCTTCTAAGGAATAGCCTCTCCTAGCAACATGTCCAAAGTATGAGAGAGGAAGCATCACCATCCTTGCCTCCATTATGGAGTACTCTGGGTTCACTTTTTCCAAGACAGTCCATGGGATATTCAGCACTCCCAAAACTACAACACAAAGGCATCAACAAAAAAGAAAATTCTCATCAGCAAAAGGGACTAACAGTGCCTGCAGCAACAAGATCAAACTTAGCAACAGCAAGGGCTGTGAAGACAGCCATTTCATTCTGTTGTACACATGGTCACTAGGAGTTGTAACCATCTTGCAGGCATCTAAGAACAAAAGCAACAAGTGTTGATTTTAAAAAGATCTTAGAAAAAAACCCAACACACCAACCCCCCCCCCCCAAAAGAACAACCAACCAACCCAAAACTACTGCCATTTTGACCTGGATGTGATCAGCAGGATTTAGTGAATGAAATATGTTCATCCTGATGCTCATAGGGTTGTTTCTAGGACAGATCAGTTCTTGGAGAAGGTCATCATGCTTGGAAGGGTAGAGGGTCAGCCCAGGAGAGGAAGCCCTTGGATGAGATGGACTGGCACAATGACTGTGGCACTGGGATGAGGTGTGTCAGAAACGGTGAGGCTGGCTGTGGATAGGGTAAAGTTCAGAGCCATTCACAGGATCTCTATGGGTAATAGTTGACTCAACGGCACATAACATTTAGATGCAGTAATGTTAGGCGCCATCAAGTCCACTGTGACAGCAACCCTCTAACATTATACTGAGACCCTGCTCTATCCTCTACCATTGGTTTCTCCAGTGGTCAAGCCCACTGTTGCAGTCAGTGTCACAACCTATCTCACTGAAGGTCTTCCTCTCTTTCACTAACCTTCTCTTGTTCCCAGCAAAATGTCTCTTTTCATGGACTGGCACCTGCTGACAACATGCCTGAAATATATGAGGTGAAATTTCACATCCTTGCCCCAAGGGAGAACTTAGTTGCACCTCCTCCAAGACAAAGGTGTCCTTTTGCCTACTCATGAGATTTTCAATACTTATCACCTACACTACAATTCAAAGACATTAATTCTTTGGTCTTCCTTACTCATCATTCAACTTTCTTACACATATGAATCACACAAAAAATACCACCAAATGTTTTAAATAAGAACTTCAAGTCATACTTCTGTTTTGCAAGAATTGTTTTATTAACTAAAAAAGATTTAAGCCATCAAATAGTAATGAACTATCAGACTCCAAAACTTCCAGTTTTCTAGTTGTAAAATCAAGACAAAATGGAAAAATTCAATGACTTTTAAAAATACAAGATTAATTCTTGTCATTGAGTTCCTCCAATGGCAATCGATTTTAGAGAAGACGGCGTACACGTCTCAGGGCTTCTTGAGCCTATCAGTGGGGGAAACAAAGAGAAAGTACATCATCAGAGGACCTGTGTAAACTTAATGTCACCTTCACAATCCAAATATTTACTGGCAGATACCTAATAAATTCTAATTTTAGATGGACTCATTTTAAAAAAAAATTTTTCATGATTTATTTTTCATTATATTTACATATGCATATATACACATAAGTTGCAAAGAGGGGATTAATCATTGGGTTGTACAATTTGATGGGGGGGTGAGGGAAATTGAAAGAATTTGTTCAAATTTGTATTTGAATTTTGTAAATAAACTAGTAGAAAAAATACTTTCTAGTAACAATTGGGGAAATTTCACTATGGAGTGGAAAATACTAATTATTAAGTTCTTTTCCATTTCCTTCTTTAAATGTAAGAAAATATTTCCATGATCTTGTACTTAGATGATGCATGAAGTATGGACTCATTTTTTAAACACATCTATAAGGTTATTAATTCATCCTATGTGGTCCCTTTTAATAGTTAGTTGTTTACTCCCTTCAGAATGGTCTTTCCAGCTCATAGTGTTAAAAAAAAAAAAGAAGAAGAAGAAGAAGACGCTGATCTGTCTTCCTATTTCAATCAGTTTTATAAAACACAGGGCATCATTTTCATCTTAAATGTCCAGGCTTATAAACTTGCTGGAAGAACCTTCTTGGAGTGGATCATTCAAATGGAAAGGTTATCTATTAAAAAACTTTTAAAAACCCACCCTGATATAGTCTAATACTGTACTGTATAAACTGTACAAGTAATAAGGAACCGTGTTGGTGCAAGGATTAAGCACCTGGCTGTCAATGGAAGTCGGAGGCTTGAACCCACAGAGCGGCTCCAGAAAAGAAAGATTACAGCCAACAAAAGCCTATGGGCAGGTCTCTTCTGGCACATGAGGTCACTATGAATTGGAGTAAGAGACAGTAACTTACTACTAACAGAAGAAGATGCGGTGAGCAATAGATTTTTTTACCCTGGATTTTTTGTTATAAAATTACTAAGAAAAATTTTAAGTCTAGTTATGTGTTAAAAAGTTGCTGTCTGAAAAAAAAAATGAGTAAATTGGAAGGCCGAACAGAGAAACTGACTTAGAACTAGATAGTAGTGTCCTTATCCTGAATCAGACTTTCTGATGGCGGTCAAATGTGACCAGGACATGTGACTTTAAAGAGCTGATGTTTCCTCAGTTGAAAGATGAGGAGAAGATAAAAGTACAACATTTGATTTTGTTTTTAAGAAGAAACTGGAAAATGCCTTCAGATAGTTTATAATTATTTATCACAGCATTCATCTTCCTAGAATTCTTTCTCAATTATTTAATAGACAAAAATGTGCAACTGCATTTGGCAACAGGCTTTTTTCCTTACTAACTATACTAAGACATATATTTTTATTAAAAACTTAAATTTTATAATCTCAAACTCTTAGAAAATATTTTAATAAAAATTTAAAACTAGCTAAAGTGATCTGGAATTATTATCAGGTATATCGATAGTTATAGAGGGGCTTCAGGCCTTTTGTTCAAAGGGTCACTATGAGTCATGCTCAAATCGAAGACAATCAACAACAACAACAACATGCTTATTATTTCACTGAATAAACAATACACAGAACTCTATCAAGAGCCAAGACCTAACTCATGAGCCTGAGTCATAAATTGCATTTCCCTGATATAATCATTTTGATTCCCAAACTAGACCAGGTAAAAGATATCAGAAAAGGCCTACCTTATCAAGGTCATCTTTTAACTTGTTGTATTGCTCCACATCAAAACGTTCTTGCTTTGATTTCTTATAGAAGAAGTTAAGAAACTGCCTACTACTAATAGCTTTGTAAGTATAATCCTTTAAAAAGACAGAGAAAAGAAAATGAGCAGGTTTTGCATGAACATGTCTCTGCCAGAAGATACTTATTAACATAGGAACACCAAAGCCAACCAAAACATGAGTAAAAGATTCACAGTGGCCATAAGGGAAGGCACAGCCAATACAAGGAAATCATCTTGGTATCATTTGAGATCATCTGCTCCTTCAGTGCTATTTTCAAGACCAGACAAGCTGGGATGAAAACCCACACATCGAAGAGGAGAGAGAAAAGGAAACATGGGAATGATTTAACAACATAACCATGAGGCAAAGTTGAAGTTACTGTGTGTTTTGCAATGTTATTGTTGTTGTTATGTGCCATCGAGTCACCTGCGACTCAATGTACAGCAGGTCTAAACCCTGCTCTGTCCTGTGCCAATCGCACTGCCTCAGACACATCTATCCCCATTACCCTAGTCACTGAATCAATCCACATCATGGAGGGTCTTCCTCTCCTGTGCTGTCCCTCCACCCTCCCAAGCATGACATGTTCTCCAAGGACTGTTTCCTCCTTGCAACATGTCCAAAGTATGTCAGACGAAGCTTTAGAATCCTTGCCTCCAAGGAGCAGCCTGATTTAACCCTCTCCAGGACGAATCTGTTCATTTTCTTAGTAATCCATGGTATATTCAATATTCTTCTCCAACAACAGAGCTCAAAGGCATCAATTCTCCTTCTATCCTCCCTAGTCATTGTTCAGCTCTCTGATGCGAAACCTATACTTGGACCAGGAAGCAGTGGTCAGAACAGAACAAGTAAATACTGCATGGTTCAAAATTGGGAAGGGTGTGTGCCAGGGATGTGTCCTATCTCCATACCTTTTCAACCTATATGCAAAACAGATTATCCAGGAGGCTAGGCTGTGTGAGAAGTGTGGCATCAGGATTGGTGGAAGATTCATCAACAATCTGTGTTATGCAAATTACACAATCCTGCTTGCTGAAACTGAGGAGGACCTAAAGTGCAGAAGGTCAGAGACTGCAGCCTTCAATATGGATTGAGGCTTAATATCAAGAAGACAAATATTCTCACCACTGGGCCAACTGGCAGCATCAGGATAGATGGTGAAGAGATTGAGATTGTTAACAGCTTTAGTTTGCTTGGCTCCACAGTCAACACTCTTGACACCAGCAGCCAGGAAATTAAAAGACGTATTGTGATGGGAAAGTCTGCTGTTAGGTACCTCTCCAAAGTACTGAAGAGCAATGGTGCCACTCTGGAGACTAAGGCATGCCTGATACATGCCATGGTCTTTGCAATCACTTGCTATGTATCAGAGAGCTAGACAATGGCTTTATTTTGCATTATAAATGAAATTTAATTTATAAACAGGGCACAGAGAACATAAATTTGACACACAGAGGATTTTTTGAGTTGTACAAATTATTTCCCTACAGAGGCTATGTGTAGTTGTTGTGTACTGCACACAAGCCTCCAACTGGCCTCATTGAGAACCGGTAAAATGTTATCACAGTTACTTTACAGAACAGCATAACTGCCAGACAGATCTTCCAAGGCTGTACCCCTTTAGAGATGCAATCTGTCACATTTTTTTCACCATAGAGGGCTGGAAGGACTAAACAACTGACCTTTGGGTTGGTGGTCAAGCACTTTAACCACTGCACCAGCAGAGCTCCTTTTGCAAACACCCAGATAGCAAGAACTGATTATGTTAGGGCATATTGATAATGACTTCAGTAAGGCATTCTTTGCAAAGGATGTTTTAACATACTATTTTCCTAACAAATCACTCACCTGTCGAGTGACTAGAAAGTATGCAAAAAAGGCCATGGAATTTGCAACTGTGATGAAGTAAGTAACTGGTTCCATGATGTCCCAGGAGTACACCCACCATGTGAACCAAGCCAGTGCCCCGCCCTGCACGGACAGCAGCGCTAAGCCAGTCCATAGGAGTCTGTTGATTCTGGCTTCAGAGCGACCTTCAATTCTAGTTTTCAGCTGAGGGATAAAATACAAATAACAGTCCATTCAGCTTATAGTGCACCAACTTAACAACAATAAACACAAGAGGAGTGATTACATATCTATACATTACTATTCGTTAAAATTACATGCCCACTTTCTTTAAATTCCACTTCTAGAACTATGCAGGTGGCTTAATCACAAGTGATTCTGTTCAGAGCATTCTAAATGGCAAAAGACTAAAAAGCAGTTCATGTCCATGAAAACATATATCCAACTATAATGAAGAGGATCTATACGCACCAATATGGAAAAATTTCTAGGATACATTTAGTGCTTGACTACTAGCTGAAAGATTGTTGTTGTTAGGTGCCATTGAGTCAAATATGACTCATAGTGACCCTGTGAACAAAAGGTCTGAACCTATTCCTGTTCTGTGCCATCCTCACATTTCCTGACACACAAGAGCCTATTGCAGCCATCACGGAGTCAATTCACCTGGTTGAGTGTCTTTATCTCCTTCGCTGACCCTCCACCCTTCCCAACATATTCCTTCCCAAGGAATAGCACTTCCTAGTAACATGTCCAAAGTATGTGAGGCAAAGCCTCATCATTCTTGCCTCCAAAGAGTACACTGGCTGCATTCTCTCCAAGACATATCTTTTCATTTTCTTTGCTGTCCACGGGATGTTCAGTGCTGTTCTCCAACATCACAGCTCAAAGGCATCAATTCTTTTTCTGTCATCCTTATTCACTGTACAGGTCTTGGATGCAAAGCTAGTAATTGGAAAGACCATTGGCCTGAATCAGACACACCTTAGTCCTCAAACTGACATCACTACTCCTCAATAATTTGGAAAGGTCCTTAACTACAGATGTTCCCAGAGCAGTGTAGCTCCTTATTTCCTGACTGCTGGTACCAAGGGTGTAAATTACAGATCAAAGCAAGATGAAGCTGCTGACATTTTCAATATCCTCTCCATCCATCATGACACTGCCTAATGGTCCATGGTAAGAATCTCTGTTTTCTTGATACTGAGATACAATCCATACTGAAGACAGCATTCCTTGATCTTCTACAACAAGTGCTTCAAGTCCTCCTCACTTTCAGCAAGTAAGGTTGTATCATCTGCATAACACGGATTATTGATGAGTCTTCCTACAATCCTGATGCCACATTCGTCTTCATAGAGTCCTGCTTCTCAGTAATTTGCTCTGCATAAAACAGGTATGGAGATAGAATATAACCCTGACGTGCTCCCTTCTCAATTCCAAATCATGCAGTGTTCCCCTTCTCTGTTTGAAGAACACCCTCCTGGTCCAGGTATAGGTTCCTCATGAGCACCATCAAGTGCTCTGGGATTCCCGTTCTTCTCAATGTCAGCCACGACTTGTCATGATCCACAGAGTCAAATGCCTTTGCGTAGTCAATAAAGTACAAATACACATTCTTCAAGTATTCCTTACTTTCAGCCATGATCCATCTGACATCAGCAATGATATCCCTGGTGCCCTAGCCTCTTCTAAATCCCCCTTGAACTTCTAGCAATTCCTTATCTATGTACTATTCCAGCCATTTTTAAATAATCTTCAGCTGTATTTTGCTTGCATGTGATATCAATGATATTGTTCAATAATTTCCAAATTATCAACTGAATAATTTCCCCGAGAGATTATTGTTTAAAATAAAAGATGAAAACACAGTATATATTGTCTTATTTGAAAAAGAGGACAATGTGTATGTGTGTGTGTATATACATATACATGCTTCTTTTAGTGGAACAAGCATGTCCTTTTTGCTGAATATTCTCTTCAACTAGACAACAGTTTAATATCTTTAAAGGTAATCCTTATTACAAAGTTCCTACATCTCTGCAAACTGTATTCAGATACAAAGATACACACAGCTCTACCTAGTATCTTCAAATCACAAATTGGATCAAAGGTTTAAAGGACGTCATTTCTTGTCTTAAACTAAAATAGACTGAAAACACAAAATCACAGAGGTGTGTTTTTTCCCCAACACGGACTAGCTTCATTGATGTTAACATGAAAAAAAAATGAACTACAACTCTGTTAAGCAAAGCTAGAGCCCTGGAGTTGGAATTGACCCACAGCTGATCCTCAGTGGGTTTTCAGAAGCAGTTAATCGCACAGGAGGAGACTGTTCATCCTCCCACAGAATAGCTGGTGGCCTCGAACTTCAGGACTGCAGTGCAGCGTCTTGCCACTAGGCCACCAAAGTTTGCTGGATCATTAATAGATAGCAATACCAAAGCCCTGGATTACTATCCATAAAAAGAAATGGAGGCAGTGCCCCACTTAGTGTAGCCAAACGCATAATTTTCCAGGTTGAAAGCAAAATATTCACAAATATAATCTTTATCTAGTTCACAAGTCTGCAGAGACACAGGTTTCGAGACCCTGCAGACATCCTGGAGAGAAAGTGTAGTGCAGAGTTTCAGATGACAACCCTGAGGTCAGGACAGCCGACTAGTCTACGGCTTATCAGCTATGTTCATCTGCTGTCTCAATTTCATCACCTGAAGAAGGAGGAAGAAAACAGCATGAAACTCACAGGCCTGCGGTGAAGATGTAGAAAATCAGCAATAAAACACGGGGGGAAATGCTGACATGAAACGCATTCAATAAACATTATTACTTTTATATAAAGTCTGAGTGGCCCAAGAGGTTTGAGATAGTCTGCTAACTTAAAGGTCGATGGTTTGAACCAAGCCGGCACATCTATGGGGACTGTGAAGGGATTGTGACGCTTCCTAACCTGTTCAAAGGGCTGCAGCTCTTTCTTCAGGTGGTCAATTTTCTCCAGTAAATAGTTCTCTTTCTTTTTCTGATATTCATCAAAATGTATGGCTGTAAACAGTCTGTGAACCAAAGACATCATGGTTTCCATCTCAGTAGCATGCTCACTACTCAGATTTTCTGAGAAAAGACACAAGGGAAACAAGGGAGTCATCACATTTCCCCTCCATTTCGGACCCCATCCTGGGCGGTGGGCACCACAGCACCGTGACTGGTCACCTGTGGGCTCACTCGGAGGGGGGCATTCTCTCCTGTCTCAGATGATTCATTAGTTTCTCTCCAAGTAAAGACAATTCGGAATGAGAAATCACCTGATAGTATGTTCACAGTTCATTGTGGTTTTTTGTTTTGTTTTAAATGGAATTTTTTCTGTTTCCTGAAAACAAAAACAAAAAAACCACACACAAATCCTATATACATAAAAGGTAGTATCCATCTACTGAAATCCAAGGGAATGTCTCACCTTAGATCTTATCACATTAGCTTATATGAGTCATTTTAATACCTGCACCCCTCCCCTCATCCATAGTTATCTTTCAAAACACTATTTTGGGATCGACAAAGTAGAAAGCTGATGTACAAGCATATAAACAAAGTTATAATATACATTTGAAAATCAATTGAAGTGCACATTTTCTACATAAGCAGAAGCATAGTAAACTCTGTGTGTGTGTGTGAGAGAGAGAGAGAGAGAGAGAGAGAGTGTTAGTTGTGTGTCAATGAGCTGGAACCAATTCATAACTGACCCTCTAATGGGTTTTCAGAGGTCCTAAATCACATTAGAGGAGACTGCCCATTTTTTTCCTGTGAAGCAGATGACAGCTTTGAACCACCTGCCTCTGGGATGGCATTGAAGGTTCTTATTATTCTTGATGAATAAACCAACAGTTATTCACCTTCTATTTGAAAAGAAAGCCAGTTTCAGGAGGTTTGGATATAGAATTATTTTTTAATATGGCTTTATCTCATATTCTTCCTCTGTAGACCTAAAATATGCATAAAATGAGACTATAATGGTATCTTTCTGAGAGTTCTAACTGTTGACTATGACTATAAGAGACCTTGTTGCCTAGCAGCCCAGCACTCAGTGCACACACCTCCAGGGCTCCTTTATGTTCCTATTTGTCAATTTCTTTTTTTTTTTTATTTGTCACATTCGACCTATCACTGCACTGATTTTTTTTTTTAATTTTTTTTTTTATTTTTTTTTCAATTTCTGCCAGCCCTGCTTCTTTGGAGGTAAGTATTGCTCTGGTGCTCAAACACTCCTGGGTATGTCTAGGGGAAGCCCCTTCGTGCTGGCTTGCGTGGCCTTGAATTAAGTGCAGCCAGAGTGCTCTTGACAGGCAAGAAGTGCAAAGCTTTGTCTCACATACTCTGAGCATATTATTAGGAGAGGCTGTCCCTTGGAAAGGGACATCATGCTTGGAAAGGTGGAGGGTCAACAAAAGAGAGGAAGACCCTCAGCGAGATGGACTGACAGTGGCTGCTGCAGGGGGATGATAAGGATGTCAGGATAGAAAGGACCGACCAGGATAGGACAGGGTTCAACTTTATTGTTCATAAGGTCACTGTGAGTCAAACTCACTTGATAGCACCTAACAATAAAAACAGCAAGAAATACATCCTTACTTTCTTACTTCCTCAATATATCAACTATTGATATCTTTCCGTTCACATTTTGGTTCAAAATTTTTCAACAACCTTCCAACATTTACCAGTTAGCATTGGATATTCTTACTCTAAGCGAGAATTCTTCCATCTTTAGTCTTCTGTTTTTGCTATCATCAATTTGTATATGGCATGAACTCATTAATTCCTTCTCCTTAACCCCAAAAGTCTATTATAATTACAGCTTATCTGGAGCAGAAGCAGTTGGGTCAGTACTGGTAGAAACGACTTAACTAGAAACAGCTTAGTGTGAACTAGCCTGAGAGTTAAAACTCAGGTTGCACACTCAGTTTTAACAGCATGAGCTCCAATAGGTTCTGACAGTGGAGATGGAAGAAAAACCCTTTGGGCTTACTGCATGTGAAAGGGTATGTAAACATAATTAAATATATCCAGAGTGTTTTGTTCATATTAAGGACTTGCCTGAAAGGGAAATAACTTTACCAGACCCTTATGGAGTAAGAGAGAAAAAAGAATTAGCCTCCATTTCTCTCTAGGACTCCGTTCTCACATGATGGGAAATGGGGTTGGGGAAAAGGGTAAGAACTTGCTGAGGATTACAGATTAGGGACCCTGTCCCAATTTCATAATAAAATTACAGCTATTCCTCCTAACGAATACCTACTACTACAGCAACTGAGCTCTAGTAAAATAACAATAGAATACAACAAAAAAAACGCTGTAAGACATGAGATTTTTGTTAAAAAGTTTCTAGGAAGACTCAAAATCAACAGGGAAGAGCAAAAGATGGACATTAGAGGAAACAGAAGACTCTGGTAATGAAACACTAAACGTACTCTAGCACACACCTAAGGCGCATAAAGCAGCACAGTGTTATTTACTTCAATTCCTATTGTCTGATAGATGTATCTAGTTTTTAACAGAAAGCTATAGGACATACTAAATGGCAACTCCCTACAAAGAGACAAAGCCAGCGTCAGAACCAGCTTCAGACATGGCAGAGATTCTGAAATCATCAGATCGGAAACTTAAAGATGCTAATGGATAGCACAGAAGACGTGAGCAACATGAAAGGGCAGATGGTTAATAAGAACAAACAAACAAGAAAAAGCTAGAAATAAAGAATACTTGAACAGAAATTAAGGAGGTCTTTGATGAACTCATTAGCAGACAGAACACAGCTGAATAAAGAGCCACTGGCCTGAAGATATGTCAGAGAGGAAAAGTCATACAGGGGAAGAAATAGAATTAAAAACTGAAAAATAGAATGCAGAACAGAATCTCCATGTACTCTTGGATAATTACAGAAGTGTAGCATATTCATAATGGAGTTACTGGAAGATCAAAGGAAGTAGGAATAGAAGAAATAAAAAGTGAAGGAGAATATCAAACTGATATCAACATGATAAGTTTTGAATAAAAAATATTTCTTGAAACAAAGAATTAAGAGCTCACAACAACATAATTGAATGCAAACCTTTCTTAACTAAGTAGTATTGGGAAGTAAGTCTTCAAGATGCAAATGTGAAGTTTTAAAAGTCCAAGAGGAAATGAAAGGAAAACATCTGCTAGGCAACTCCTGCTAATCACTTAAATGCTTCATATTAAAGCATAAACAATGATTCTTCAAAACTTTCTTGGTCATTTAGTCATATAACAAGTTTCTTACAATATAGCTATGCTTCTCAAAAAATGGAAATGCTGAGAGTTGAACAGCTGTAGTTCTTACCTTGCTTGTGGCAGTGTACATCATATGTTATTTTATTGATGACAAGTTTAAAATCATTCATTAGTAGAATTCCCATTAAAGTTGAAGCTGAAATCTTGCTGCCATCTGAAAGAGAAATTACAACATAAAAATCTAATTTTGTTTGTTGTTGTTGAAACACAATAAAAAATAATTTTCTAATACATAAAACGAAATTAATGCACAACACTCAAACTCATTGCTTTTTAATTGGAACCAATTCACAGTTGACCTTCTAGAAAAAAGAATACTTGAACAGAAATTAAGTGAAAATTGCATGAGAGGAAAATGCCCTACTGGTGGATCTGGACTGCCTTTGGGTTCATAGCTCAACTCCTACTGACTAGAACACACCAGAGTAATAGACAATTACCTTTTGGAAGACATATTAACACTCAAGTATCATTTCTCTTGAAGGGCACATCCTTCACTGCTGTTCTACATGCCACAACAATGGAGCAAACAGAGAAGTTCTCTTCCTGTCTTTGCCAGATTGACTGACAGCTCAATACCCATGATCAGACTTTCTATCTGCAAATGGTCATGAAAGACTCATGGGAATATAAAAAATCTTCATAGTAAGGTCTGGATAGGGAGGTGCCACATAAAAAAAGCCAAGACAGAAAGACCTGGTGTGAGAACAATGTATATGAACTTTGTAATGTCAGAAAACCACTATAAAATAAAAGTTTTCTTTAAAAAAATTTTTTTTAAAAAAAGCCAAGACAAAGCAGAGAAAGAATGCTGAACAGAAGATTTCAAAGGGCAGCTCAAGAACATAAGACAAAGTGTTGTTGTTGTTGTTATGTGCCGTCGAGTCGCCTGCGACTCATAGCGACCCTATGTACAACAGCCCTAAACTCCGCTCTGTCCTGTGCCAATTGCACTGTCTCTGATACTCCCATCCCAATTATCCCAGTCACTGAATCAATCCACCTCATAGAGGGCCTTCCTCTCCTGCGCCGTCCCTCTACCCTCCCAAGCATGATGTCCCTCTCCAAGGACCGGTCTCTCCTCACTACATGTCCAAAGTAAGTTAGACGGAGCCTCAGAATCCTTGCCTCCAAGGAGCCACCCGGTTTAACCCTCTCCAGGACAAATCTATTTGTTTTCCTAGCAGTCCATGGTATTCTCAGTACTCTTCTCCAGCACCACAGCTCAAAGGCATCAGTTCTCCTTCTATCCTCCTTGGTCATTGTCCAACTCTCTGATGCATAACAGGTGATTGCGAAGACTATGGCCTGTATCAGACGCACCTTAGTCTCCAGAGAGACACCACTGCTCTTCAGCACTTTGGAGAGGTCCCTAACAGCAGACTTTCCCATGGCAATGCGCCTTTTAATTTCCTGGCTGCTGGTGCCAAGACTGTTGACTATGGAGCCAAGCAGACTAAAATTGTGTACAATCTCAATCTCTTCACCATCCATCCTGATGCTGCGATTGGTCCAGTGGTGAGAATCTTTGTCTTCTTGACATTGAGCCTCAATCCATATTGCAGGCTGCAGTCCTTGACACTCTGCAGCAGGTGCTTCAGGTCCTCCTCAGTTTCAGCAAGCAGGGTTGTGTCATCCGCATAACGCAGATTGTTGATAAATCGTCCACCAATCCTGACCCCACATTTCTCCTCATAGAGCACAGCCTCCCGGATAACCTGTTCTGCATATAGGTTGAAGAGGTATGGAGATAGGATGCATCCCTGGCGTACGCCCTTCCCAATTTTGAACCATGCAGTGTTCCCTTGCTCTGTTCTGACGACTGCCTCCTGGTCCAAGTATAAGTTTCGCATTAGAACGATCAAGTGTTCTGGGATTCCCATTCTTCTCAGAGTCAGCCACAGTGTGTTATGATCTACACAGTCAAATGCCTTTGCATAGTCAATGAAGCACAGATAGACATTCCTCTGGTATTCCCTGCTTTCAGCCAAGATCCATCTAACATCAGCTACAATATCTCTAGTGCCACGACCCCTTCTGAAACCAGCCTGGACTTCTGGTAGTTCTCTGTTGATGTGCTGTTCCAGTCGTTTTTGGATAATTTTCAGTAAAATCTTGCTTGCGTGTGAAATCAGTGAAATTGTTCTGTAGTTTCCACATTCGGTTGGGTCGCCTTTCTTTGGGATAGGAACAAATATCGATCTCTTCCAGTCAGTTGGCCAAGTGGTCGTTCTCCAGATTTCTTGGCACAACTTGGTGAGCACGTCCAGGGCAGCATCTGTTAACTGAAATATATCAATTGGTATACCATCTATTCCTGGAGCCTTATTTTTGGCCATGTCCTTCAAAGCAGCCTGAACTTCTTCTTTCATCACCATAGGCTCTTGCTCATATGTTGTTTCATGAAATTCTTCTGTGTCTTCCAATTCCTTTCGATACAGTGACTCAGTATATTCCTTCCATCTTTTTTTAATACTTCCGGGATCATTTAACGTTCTGCCAAAAGCATCCTTCATTATAGCAACTCGAGATTTGAATTTGTTCTTCAGTTCCAAAGTATTATAACAAAATGTGGCAAGAGCTGGAGGTAGGAAATCAAATAAGAGTAACATGGTCAGTATTTCTCAAATTGAAAGAACTGAAGAAAAAAATTCAAGCCTCAAGTTGCAATATTTAAGGATTCTATGAAGGGTACGTGCCACAGATGTGTCCTATACCTTTTCAATCTATATGCAGAACAGATTATCTGGGAGGCTGGGCTCAATGAGAAGTGCGGCATAAGGATTAGAGAAAGACCCATCAACAATCTGCATTATGCACATAACTTTGCTTGGAGGACCTGAAGTGCTTGCTGCAGAAAGTCAAGGACTGCAGCCTTCAATACAGATTGAAGCTCAACCTCAACAAACAAAGATTCTCACAACTGGGCTAACTGGCAGCATCAGGATAGATGGTGAAGAAATCGAGATTGTTAACAACTTCAGTTTGCTTGGCTTCACAATCAACACTCTTGGTACCAAGCAGCCAGGAAATTAAAAGACAAATTGTATTGGAAAAGTCTGCTGTCAAAGACCTCTCCACAGTACTGAAGAGCAAGGATGTCAGTATGGAGACTAAAGTGCGCCTGATACATGCCATGGTCTTTGTGATCACTTGCTATGCATCAGAGAGCTGGAAAATGATGAGGTTTGATACAAGGAGAACTGCTGCCTTTGAACTGTGATGGTGGAGAAAGTATTGAATATACCACGGACTGCTAGGAGAACAAACAGGTTTATCCTAAAGAGGGTGAGACCAAGCTGCTCTTTGGAGGCAAGGATTCTGAAGCTTCATCTGACATACTTAAAACATGTTGCAAGGTGAGATCAGTCCTCAGAGAGGGACGTCATGCTTGGGAGGATGAAGGGACAGCACAGGAGACGAAGACCCTTGATGAGATGGATTGATTCAGTGATTGAAGTAATGAGGGTAGGTGTGCCAAAGACAATAAGATTGGCACAGGTTAGAACAAGGTTTAGGCTGTTGTACATAGGGTTGCTACAGTCAGAGGGGACTCAATGGCACATAACAACAATGAGAAAAATATTGATGATGGAATATTTGATGATGGAAGCACTAAAAAAAGGCAAAGAGATTACACTGCGTATATTGAAAAAGAACTGGTTGACACTGAACCATTTCAAGAAGTAGCGTATGATCAAAAACCAATGGTAATGAAGGAAGAAATGCAAGCTGCACTGAAGACACTGACTAAAAATAAGACCCAGAAATTGTAAAATGGTGCAACCATTCTAGAAGGCAGTTTGGCACTTCCTCAAAAAGCTGAACATAGAAATTCCACATGACCCAGCTATTCCACTACTAGGAATACACCCTGAGAAAACAAGAACTGATGCACAAACTGAGATCTGTACACCAATGTTCATAGCAGCATTAATCACTATCACAAGAACTTAGAAACAGCCTAAATGTCCAAACACAAACAAATGTATGGGAAATAATGGTACATCCACACTATGGAATACTATGCAGCATGCAGGAGCAGGGATTTTGTAAATTACTACCTAACTTGGGAGGGACTGGAGAGCATTATGCTGAGTGAACTAACTCAGTCCCACAAGGATAAATATTGTATAAAGCCATTATTGTAGAATGAGTATAAGGATTCAAGAGGGGTGGGAGAGGTTGGAAGCAGAGGTATGAGGATGTGCGGGGGTGGAGGGATTAATCATGGAGTTGTACAATTTGATGGGTGGGGGGTGAGGGAAATTGAAAGAATTTGTTCTTGAAATCATTGCATTCAAATTTTGTAAATAAATGAGTAGAAAATAATTTTTTTAAAAATAAGGCCCAAACAATTGATGGAATAACAACACATGCAGCCCTAGACATGCTCATCAGTCTGTGCCAACAAATCTGAAAGACAGCCACCTGGTTAACTGATTGGAAGGGATTAATATTTGTTCCCATTCCCCCAAAAAGGTGACGCAATTGAATGTGGATATAATCATACAATATCATTTCTATTATATGCAAGTAAAATCTTTTTCAAGAATAATAAAAAATGGCTGGAACAATACATAGACTAGGAACTGCCAGAAATTAATGCTGGCTTCAGAAGAGGCCATGGCTTCTGAAGGACATTATTGCTGATATCAGATGTATGTGTGCTGAAAGCAGAATATTCAAGATTTATGTGTACTTGTGCTTTACTGACTATGCAATGGCATTTGACTGTATGGATCATAATAAAATTACAGATAACCTTTAGCGGAATGGAAATCCTGGAACACTTCATTATGCTCAAGCAAAACCTATACCTAGACCAAGGAGGTGCTATCCAAGCAGCACCAGAAAACACGGAATGGGTTAAAACCATAAAAGGTGTGAATCAGGGTTGTGTACCTATGCAATCTGCATGTTGAGCAAATAACTCGAGAAACTGGACTATGTGTAGAAGAATGTGGCATCAGGATTTGAAGAAAACATCAATAACCTAAGCTATGCAGATGATACACAACTGCTTAGTCAAAGTGAAGGGGACTTGAAACACTTGCTGCAGAAAATCAGAGGCTACACCTTTCAATATGGATTAAATCTCGATATCAAGAAAACAAAAATCCTTACCACTGGATCAATAGGCAATATCATGCTTGTTATTGTTAGGTGTCATCAACTTAAGCATGACTCATAGTGACCCTATGAACAAAAGCTCTGAACATTGTTCTATCCTGTGCCATCCTCACACTTCCTGACACAGAAGAGCCCACTGCAGCTGTCATGGTGTCAATCCACCTGGTTGAGGGTCTTCCTCTCCCTCACCAACCCTCCACCTTCCCAACATCATGTCCTTCTCCAAGGAATAGCACCTCCTACCAACATGTCCAAAGTATGAGAGGCGAAGCCTCATCATTCTTGCCTCCACAGAGCTCTCTGGCTGCACCCTCTCCAAGAAATACCTGTTTGTTCTCTTGGCTGTCCATGGAATGTACAGCCTTTTCCAACACCACAGCTCAAAGACATCAATTTTTTTTCTGTCATCTTTAGTCACTGTCCAGGTCTTGATGCATAACTAGTAATTGTAAAGACTATGGCCCAAACCACCTTAGTCTTCAAACTGTCATCACTACATCTCAAGAATTTGTAAAGCTCCCTACCTGCTGATTTTCCCTGTGCAATATGTCTCCTTATTTCCTGACTGCTTATACCAAGGGTGTTAACTCTGGATCCAAGCAAGATGAACCTGTTGACAGTTTCAAACTCCTCTCCATCCATCATGACACTGCCTGTCAGCCCAGGGGTAAGAATCTTCATTTTCCTGACAATGAGATGTAATCATACTGAAGGCTGCATTCCTTGATCTTCTGCAACAAATGCTTCAAGCCCTTATCAAGGACTTCATTTTGCTTGGAGCCACAATCAATAGTCATGGCAGCAAAGTTCAAGAAATCAAAAGATGTGTTGCACTTGGCAAATATGTTGTAAAAGACTTTTGTAAAGTGCTACAGAGCAAGGATATCTGTTTAAAGACTGAAGTAGACCTGATTCAAATAATGGTATTTTCAATTGTTTCCTATGCATCTGAAAGTTAATACCATGAAATAAAGAAGTCAGAACAGTTGATGCCCTTGAGTTGGTGACAGAGTACTGAATTAGAGACTACCGAAAGAATACATCATGTATCTGTCTTGGAGGAATGTCAGCCTGGATGCTCCTTAGATGGTAAAGCTTCATCCCATAGACTTTGAATATGTTGTCAGGAAGCAGCCAATCTTTGGAAAGTGACATCATGCTAAGAAAGGTAGAGGGTCAGTGAAAGAGAGGAAGACCCTCAATGAGATACACTGGCACAATTACCTGAACATGGCATAGATTGTGAGGTTGTTGCAGGACAAAGCAAGAGTTTGTTCTGTTGTTCACAGATCACTATACTTCATAGTCTACTCAACAGCACAAACAGTAACCTACAAGTGGCAGTGTCCTGGAAGGTGCAAGTAAGTGTAATCCAGGTTAATGTGATCTTTGCTCCTGGCTATCCTGAATTCCCTCCCTCTTCTGAGAGCCTAGCTTGCTACCTCTTCCAATCAAATAACCAATTGACATACTCCTTCTTGGTTTAACCATAGTCCATTTCTGTTGCTTGCAACAGACTCACTGGTACAGATAGAAACATAAACACTAACATTTCAAAAATCCTTTCTTCCTTTTATTTTTAATTATTAGAAGCCTCTGTTAGTTAAAACTTGGTATTTTCAATTATTTCATATGCATCTGAAGAACAGTACCACAAATTATTACCACACTGATTCCTTTAATTTTCAAACTTGGGAAAGAAGAAAGAAACAGAATTTCAAAGGGTAGGAGTGAGGCTGTGGCAAAAATAATTAACCCTAGGAGATAAATTTGTGTTGTTTATTTTGTTATTTTATAGTTGAAGAAATACAAGACAGAATATAGCAATTTCAAACATCCAAGGTGCATTTTAGGTAGAAAATCTCTTGGTAAGGCATGCTTTGCAGAGCAAATTGTATGCAGAGCAAATTATCCGAGAGGCTGGGCTCTATGAGGAGAAGTGTGGCATCAGGATTGGTGGAAGATCTTTTAACAATCTGCGTTATGCAGATGACACAACCCTGCTTGCTGAAACTGAGGAGGACCTCATGCACTTGCTGCAGAGGGTCAAAGACTGCAGCCTTCAGTATGGACTGAAGCTCAATGTCAAGAAGACAAAGATTCTCACCACTGGACCAATTGGTAACATCAGGATGGATGGCAAAGAGATTGAGAGTGTCCACGGCTTCAGATTGCTCAGCTCCACGGTCAACACTCTTGGCACTAGCAGTCAGGAAATAAAAAAATGTATTGCGATGGGAAAGTCTGCTGTTAGGGACCTCTCTAAAGTAGTCAAGAGCAACGGTGTCTCTTTGGAGACGAAGGTGCGCCTGATACAGGCCATGGTCTTTGCAATAACTTGTTATGCATCAGAGTTGGACAATGACTAAAGAGGACAGAAGGAGAGTTGATGCCTTTGAGCTGTGGTGCTGGAGAAGAGTACTGAATGTACCATGGACTGCCAGGAAAACAAACAGATTCATCCTGGAGAGGGTTAAACCAGGCTACTTCTTGGAGGCAAGGATTCTGGGGCTTTGTCTGACATACTTTGGACATGTTGTAAGGAGAGACAGGTCCTTGGAGAGGGACATTATGCTGGGTAGAGTAGAGGGACAGCGCAGGAGGGGAAGACCCTCTATGATGTGGATTGATTCAGTGACTGGGGTAATCGGAATAGGTGTGTCAGAGGCAATGTGATTGGCACAGGATAGAGCAGGGTTTAGGGCTATTGTACATAGGGTCCTATGAGTCGTAAACGACTCGACAGCACATAACAACAACAAGGCATGTTTTACATATAGTCCAATTATTGTTAATATATTGTTTAACTAAACTTCAATGCAACATAGGTGTTAAGAAAGCAAACCCATTCAAAAACAACCAAGGATGAGATTTGAGTAAGCATTCCCTTTCTTCTGTAATTTTTCCTTTACACTGGGCCACTGGGCCATATGAACAATAAACTTGACTTACTGCTGTCCACAGATTCATGGATTCATGGATGACTCTCCAGTGGGTTTTCAGAGACTGTAAACAGCACTGGAAAACACTGCCCATCTTTGCCCCAAAGGGCAGAAGGTAGGATTGCCAGAGAGGCATGGCCTGTGGGTTAGCAGTGCAACTCCCTGTGCCACCAGAGCTTCCTCATCCACACCTTGTTGTTGCCATGTGCTGCTGAGTCAGAAACGGCAAATAGCTGATCCCCCATGGAATTTTCAGAGGCAGAATTGCACAGGAGGAGACTGCCCATCTTTCCGTTCCAGAGCAGCTGGTGGATTCAAACTGTGTGCCTTTGGGATTGCAGCATAGCTTCTTACCACTAGGCCGCCAGAGCTCCTCAGTCCACATATAATTATGTGATATATAATCCAGAAATAGGCTGAATGTATATTGTCTCCTTGCACTGCTCACCCAAAGACAATGATGGCTCTGGCAGTTCAAATCCTTCAGTGGCTCTGCAAGGAGAAAGATGGGGCATCTCCTTCATATGCAATTTACAGTCTTGGAAATCCAATGGAGGGTCAGCAATGAGATTGCTCTGACTTGACAGCAAGGTGACTGCTCTTCTGTTGTCTACTGGAATTTGCCTGACTGCATTCGACTAGAGCTATTTTAACGACATTAGTAGGAGTGAACACAGAGGAGCACTTCTAGTAAGGTGCAGGAAGATCCTGTCTGGCTTCTGTAGCTCTTTTGTTATAGAAGGCAGCAAATCAAGCCTGCACCTGGCTCTATTACTAGAATTCGGCTGTTTGGGTTCCTGTTCATCAACGAGAGGTGAGATCATTTTCCCTAGAACTGCCAAATAATTCAACCCACACAATGGGCAAAACAGTGACAAGCTTAGCACACTCTTTTCAAGCCCAAATTAATTCGCCCGCAGGCAAATTCCACCCACAGAATCTCTTTTAAAAAATCAGCAATACATCAACCATTTTCATCTGATTTTTCCAAGAGTCATTTTAAAATTTACATTAAGATGATTTAGAATTAGCTTCTTGAAATATTACTATAGAAAATCATTGTATGAAACAGCTTGTGAGTGAAGGAATGTGTGAAACATAATGTATATAAATTAAACACCATGTATATTAATTTTCTATGCAAACCAATATAAAATAAAATTTAAAAAAGAAATCATCTGTATGATTTCTCAGTTGAAATACTACCTTATTCTTTACACTAATGTATGAATAACAAGGTATCTAAATATTTTTAAGACATGTTAGGCAGGTGATGGTAAAGAGTACTAAAATCTTATGAACTGCCAAAAGAACAATCCAATCTGTCTTGGAGGAAGTGCAACCAGGAGGATGTCCCTTGGAGGCAAGGATGGTCTGTCTCACACACTTGACTATGATGCACTAAAGACATCATGCTGGGAAAGAGAGAGGGTCAGTGAAAGAGAGGAAGCCCCTCAATGTGATGTATTTACACAGCAAACCGCAATACTGGGCTTGAGAATGATGCCACAGGACAGAGCAAGGTTTCAATCAGAGTTGCTATGATTTGTGGTCAACTCAAGGGTACCTAGTAATTTAAGATGATGTAAATTAGGTCAATATTTCAACTTGCTGTACATAGGGTAGCTATGAGTCAAAGTTGAATCAGCAGTACCTAACAACAATAGAAACAGTTTAGAAATTTCCATTTGCTCTTGAACAAAATCTCTACAGAGTTCTTTCACTTACTGTAAACAGTTTCTTTTCTCTAAGATTTCTAGTCTCTTTGTGTTTAAAGAGGCCCTCCCCAGTGGTGTAGTATTTAATACCAGGGATTCTAATCAGCCGGTCCATAGAAATGGACATCAGGCAGAGGTTGGAGAAAGACAGAAAGACCTTCAACAAGATATACAGAGTCCCTATCCCTTTAAGCAAACTTGACTGTACATATACATTTTATATTGTACATTTCCAACAAAATGTTGTTATGTGCCATCAAGTCTCTTGCAACTCACAGAGCCCTAAACCCTACCCTATCCTGTGCCAACTGTTTCTGACACACCAACTCTCATCACCTCTGTCACTGGAACAATCCATCTCGTTGAGGGTCTTCCTCTCCTGTGCTGTCCTTCCACCCTTCCAAACATGATGACCCTCTCCAAAGACTGGTCCCTCCTTGCAACATGCCCAAAGTATGTCAGACAAAGCCTCAGAATCCTTGCCTCCAACTAGCAGCCTGGTTTCACCCTCTCTGGGACAAAGCTGTTTTTTCTCCTGGCAGTCCATGGTATATTCAATATTCTTCTCCAGCATCACAGCTCAAAAGCATCAATTCTCCTTCCATCATCCCTAGTCATTATCCAGCTTTCTTATGCATAGCAAGTAATTGCAAAGATTATGGCCTGGATCAGGTGCACCTCAGTCTCCAAACTGACATCATTTCTCTTCAGTACTCTGGAGAGGTCCCTGAGAGCAGACTTTCCCAGTGCAATTCATCTTTTCATTTCCTGGTTGTTGGTACCAAGAACGTTGATTGTGAAGCCAAGGAAACTAAAGCTGTTAACAATCTCAATCTCTTTGTCATCTATCATAATGTTGCCAATTGGCCCAGTGTTAGAATCTTTGTTTTCTTGATGTTGAGCCTCAATCCATATTGAAGGCGGCAGTTCTTGACCTTCTGCAGCAAGTGCTTCCGGTCCTTCTCAGTTTCAGTAAGCAAGAATGTGTCATCTGCATAATGTAGATTGTTGATAAGTCTTCTCACAACATAGAAATGTTTTATATATCCTATTAAATAAAGGATATCATCTGATAGGGTGTGGAAATTATAAAACAATATCATTAATATCACACACAAGCAAAATCTTGCTGAAGATGATCCAAAACTGACTGGAATTGACCAAGAACTATCTGAAATACAAACTGGGTTTAGAAGGGGCTGTGGCAATAGGGATATGCCAGATGGATATTTATTAAAAGAAGAGAGTACCAGAGGAATGTCTATCTGTGTTTCATTGACTATGCAAAGGCATTTGACTGTGTGGCTCAAAACAAATTGTGGCTAACCGTGAAAAGGATAGGAATTCTAGAACACGTAATTCAGACCAGGAAAGAGTCCTCAGAACAGGGCAAGGAAACACTGCGTTTTTCAAAAGCAGGAAAGGAGTGCATGAGGGATGCATTCTGTCTCCATACTTTTTCGATCTCTATGCAGAACAGATTGGAGGCTGAACTTTATAAGGAGGGATGTTGAGTGAGGATTGGAGGAAGACTCATCAGTAACCTGCATTATGTAGATGACACAACCATGCTTGCTCAAACCGAGGAGGAACTGAAGTATTTGCTGGAGAAGATCAAGGACTATAGTCTTCAATATGAACTGAAGCACAATTTCAAGAAAACAAAGATTTTCATCACCAGTTGGTGGGCCAATTGGCAGCATAACAACAGATGGAGAAGACATTGAGGTTGTTAACAATTTCACTTTGCTTGGTTCCACAATCAACAATCTTGGCACCAGCAGTCAGGAAATCAAAAGATACATTAGGGAAATCTGCTGTCAGGGACTTCTTCAAAGTGATAAAGAGGAATGATGTCAGTCTAGAGACTAAAGTGGACCTGATTCAAGCCATAGTCTTTGCAATTACTTGCTATGCATCAGAGAAATGAACAGTGACTAAGGATGACAGAAGAAGAATTGATGCCTTTGAACTGTGGTGCTAGAGTACTGAAAATACCATGGACTGCAAAGAGAACAAAGAGGTCTAACCAAGAGAGGGTAAAACCAAGCTGCTCTTTAGAGGCAAGGAATTTGAAGCTCTCTCACATACTTGGAGGATTTGGCTCAGAAGGATCAGTTCTTAGAGGACTTATGCTTGGAAGGGTGGAAGGGCAGTGCAGGAGAGGAAGACCCCAGATGAGATGGATTGACACAGTAACTAGGGTAATGGGATTAGGTGTGTTGGAGATAGTGATAATGGCTCAGGATAGCGGAAGGTTAAAAGCTCTTTTATCTAGGGTCACTATGAGTTGCAAATATTAGTGACACATAACAACTGCCCATTGGTCTAGTTGTGAAGATTTTTGTTTTCTTGATGTTGAGCTATATCTCTTATTGAAGGCTATGTCTTTGATCTTCTGCAGTAACTGCTTCAGGTCTTCTTCACTTTTCACAAGCAAGGCAGTGTCATCTGCATAATGCAGGTTGTGAATGAATCCTGCAGCCACATTGACCTTCATGTAGTCCAGCTTCTGAAATTATTTGCTCAGCATACAGACTGAACAGGTATGGAGAAAGGATATATTCCTGATACATATTTTTCCTGATTTTAAACCATGTAATAATGTCTCTGTAAATGTTCATTAAAATTAATAAGATAAATTTTTTAAAAAAACACACACAACAAAACCATGCAATGTTCCCTTGTTCTTTGTAGGTATTTCACATGAGCGCAATTATGTTCTTAATTTCCAGTTGAACAATATTTGCATTTTTTAAGTGTTAGCCATAATTTGTTATGATCCACAGTCCAATGTCCTTATGTAATCATTAAAGCACAAGAAAACACCTTTCTGGTATTCTATCAGTCAAGATTCATCTGATAACACCAGTGATATTCCTTGTGTCACAGCCTCTTCGGAATCTAGCCTGAATCTTTGGCAGTTCCCTGTCCATGTACAGTTCCTTGTCCCTAACTCTCCAGCCATTTTTCAATAATCTTCAGCAAAATTTTACTTGCATATGATAATAATGATATTGTTTGATAAGTTCTTCATTCTGTTGGATCACATTTTTTGGGAATGGAAACAAATTAATCTCTTCCAGTCAGTTGGCCAGGTTCTATCTTCCAAATTTGTTGGCACAGATTGGTGAGCATGTCCAGGGCTGCTTCTGTTTCCGGAAACACCTCAACTGGCATTTCATCAATTCCTAGGGCCCTACTTTTGACAATGTCTTCAGTGCAGTGTAGACTTCTTTCTTCAGTACCATTGGTTCTTTTTCCCCATTCATGTATTTGTATTGGTTGGCATACTATTATTCATTTTAACATGTTTCATATATATACACTGTATTTATAGAATCTTCCATTTACCTTGTGTATTGTTTATGTACAGTGTGCTTTATTTAGTCCTGGATATACACTGTAATTTATATAATTACTATTGACCTATGATCTCTTCCGATCATTTGGCCAGCTGTCCTCCAAATTTCCTGGCATAGACTGGTGAGCACATCCAAGGCTGCATCTGTTAACTGAAACATACTCGTTGGTATCCCATTATTCCTGGGGCCTCATTTTTTTGCCAATGCCTTCAAGAAAGCTTCCACTTCCTCCTTCATTACCATTGGCTCCTGCTCATATGGTACTTTCGAAAATTCTTCCATGTCAGTCAGTTCTTTCTTGTATACTGATTCTGTGTATTCCTTCCAACTTTTATTATGCTTTCTAGGTCATTCAAAAGATTGAAACTGTCAACAACTTCATCTCACTTGGGTCCACAATTAACACCCTTTGTACCAGCAATCAGGAAATCAGGAGACATATCGCTTTGAAAAGTCTGCAGTTAGGGACTTCTCCAAATTATTTAGGACTAAGGTGCATCTGATTCAGGCCATGGCTTTTCCGATCACTTTCTATGCATCTGAGAGTTGTACAATGGATAGAGATGATAGAATAATTAATGTCTTCAATTATGGTGTTGGAGAAGAGCATTGAATATCCCATGGACTGCCAAAAGAACAAATGTCTTAGAGAGGGTTCAGCCAAAGTGCTTTTTGGAGGCAAAGAAGATGAAGCTTTGTCTCCTATACTTCAGGCATGTTGCTAGGAGAGGGATATTCCTTAGAAAGGAACATGATGCTTGGAGGGGAGGAAAGTCAGTGAAGGAGAGGAAGACCTCAGACCAGGTGGACTGACATGGTGACTGCTGAAACGGGCTCTAGTGTGTCAGGAAGTGTGAGGATGGCACAGGATAGAATAAGATTCAGATCTTTTGTTTATAGGATTTCTATGAGTCATACTCGACTTGATAGCACCTAATAACAGCAATACTGATCTATGCCTATTATTACCCCATCTTTTCGAATCTTTCTTATTCCATCACCACTCCCCAATTCACTCACGAATCTCTGCTCTCCTAGGTTTTCCTCCTTCCCTCTCTTCTGCCCTTCTCCCTTTCCCTTTCCACTTTTTGTTTTATTTTTAAATTTTATATTAGTTTGCACAGAACCCTTCAGGATTGCAACTCAAGGTTTGACTTTATTCTTCAGTTCTTTTAGCTTGAGGAGTGTTTGTCTCTTGGTTTTCTACCTTCAGCTCCTTACACATGTCACTACAATACTTTGCCTTCTCAAGATGCTCTTTGAAATCTTCTGTTCAGTTCTTTTACTTCAGCAAGTCTTCTTGTTTTGGCTTCCTTTTAACCACCACAAGTGTCTGAAGTCCATTTTGGTCTTTTTTCCCTTCTCCTATCTCTGTAATGGCCTTTTGTCTCTTCTTGGATTATCTTCCTGATGTCAGTCCACAATTCATTTGGTCTTTGATTATTAGTGCTTAATGTGTCAAATCTATTCTTAAGATAATGTTATAATTCAGTTGGGATGTCCTCAAGTTACTATTCTGGTTCTTACAGATTTGTTTTCATTTTCTTCAACTTCAGCTTGAACTTGCATACAAGCAATTGATGGTCTGTTCTACAGTCAGCCTGTCTTACGGTTTGATTTTGACTGCTGATACTGAACTTTTCCAAAGTCTCTTTCCACAGAGGTAGTCAATCTCACTCCTGTGTAGCCCATCAGATGAAGTCCATGTATATAGTCACTACTTATTTTTTTAAAGTATTTGTAATGAATAAATCATTCATTGTACAAAATTCTATTATGCTAGCTACAACCTCATTTCTGTTAATAAGCCCTTATCAACTACTAGAGTTCCTTTTTTGTTTCCAACTTTTGAATTTTCAGTTCATTTCAGACTGCATATGTTAGTAGAAATTCTCAATTTCTTCATCTTTGGCTTTTGTAGTTGTTGTGTATATTTGAATAATATGGTACCTTTATGGTACCATAAAAGGTAACATCTTTGAGCTGAGATGGACTAGTATTGGCTATTTTGTATCAGACAGCCATTGTTTTTGTTGTTATGTCCATGAGTCGCCTATGACTCATAGCAACCCTATAAACAGCAGCCCTGGACCCTGCCCTGTGCTAAGCCAATCTCACAAATTCAACACACCAACACCCATTGTCCCAGTCACTGCACCAGTCCATCTTATCTGGGGTCTTCCTCTCCTGCTCTGTCCCTCCACCCTTCCAAGCATGATATCCTTCTCCAAGGACTGTTCTCTCCTGGCCACATGCCCAAAGTACGTGAGACGACGCTTCAAAATCCTTGCCTCCAAGGACAAACTTGGTTTCATCCTCTCCAAGACAGACCTGCTTGTTTTCTTGGTGATCCAGGGTATGTTCAAGACTCTTCTCCAGCACCACAATTTGAAGGCATCGATTCTTCTTCTGCCATCCTCAGTTATCATTCAGCTCTCTGAAGCATAACAAGTAATTGCAAAGGCCATAGCCTGGATTAGGTGTCCCTTAGTCTCTAGACTGACATGATTGCTTTTCAGTACTCTGGATAGGTCCCTGATACCAGATTTCCCTAATGCAATTCGTCTTTTTTATTTCTTGACTTCTGGTGGTGTTAAGAGTGTTGATTATGGAGCCAAGCAAGCTATAATTGCTAACAACCTCAATATCTTCTCCATCTATCATGGCGATGCCAATTTTCTGAGTGGTGGGAATCTCTGTTTTCTTGATGCTTCAATCCATATTGAAGACTACAGTCTTTGCCACCACCACATCAGATCAAAAAGAGGTACCCAGACCTTGGAAATTAACACATTGTGACAGCAGTATAAACAGAGATACTAAGTCACAAAATTTAGCAGAAGCTCAGTGACTAAGAACTTCCCTCATTACTGCTTCAAACAAAACTTTTCCCTGAAGGTGATACATTGGATTTGGACCTACATCCTCCTAAATAAGAGATAGACAATGGTGTGAGAGACCAGTAGCAGTGTGTAGAGCTAGGTGTCACAGAACTGACTTGTGGACTAAGCTATCATCATATAAAGAGGCTGGGGAAGGTAGGGTGTGACAGGTAAGCAGGAGTGCAAGGAATGGTGATGCAGAAGGCAAAGGGAAGAGACAAGACACATGTGCTTGGATGGGCGGGACAGTGAACGTATTGGTTATTTCTGTAAAGGAAGTATCTTTCATCGGCTCGGTGAAATGCTTGTCTGTCAAATTTTGTTCTAAAACTAAGCACTCAAATTAAGATAGACTAAGAAGAGGATTGGCCATCCACTTCTAAAGTATAACAGGCCTTCGAAAACCCTACGTACACACTTGGCAGAACACACTTAGACTAAGAGATATGGCAACTGAGGCTGAGCATTCTAATTTGGAAAAACAAAGGAGGAGGAACAGCTGTACGAAGAAACCAGTGTTGGTATGTGGAATGTGAGAAGAATGAATGTAGGAAAACTAGACATTGTTAAGAAAGAAATGGAATGCATAAATATTGACATATTAGGTATTAGCGAGATGAGATGGATTGGCATGGGACATTTTGAATCAGACGAACATATGATGTATTATACTGGACATGAAAAGGTGAGGAAAAAAATGGGGTCGCTTTCATAGGTTGTTTGTTTGTTTCTTCTTGTGTACCATCAAATCGGTTCTGACCGGCAGAGGAGATTGCCCCTCCTTTTCCAGCAGAGCATCTGATGGATATGAAGAGTGCACCTTCAGGATTGCAGTGCAGCTTCTTGCCAGTAGGCCACCAGAGCTCCTCTGCTTTCACAGTTAAAAAGGCCATTTCTAGATCCATCTTGAAATATCATATTGTAACCGGATAATATCCATACCCATATAAGGAAGATATTTTAATACCACAAATACATTTTATAAGAGACACAAACGCAGGTTATACACATGGACTTCACCTGATGGTATGCATAGGAATCAGATCGAATACATCTGTGGAAGGAACC
>NW_006399762.1:23788212-23796700 GCF_000299155.1 Elephantulus edwardii
CAGCGCAGGAGGGGAAGACCCTCTATGAGATGGATTGATTTGGTGACTGGGGTAATCGGAATGGGTGTGTCAGAGGCTGTGCGGTTGGTGCAGGATAGAGCAGGGTTTAGAGCTGTTGTGCATAGGGTCGCTATGAGTCGGAAACGACTCGACGGCACATAACAACAGCAACATCATATGATCTACTACTCTGAAAATGACAGATCAAAGATAATAGTGTAGCATTCATAGACAAAAAGAGTATTTCAAGATCTATCTTGAATTATAATATTCTGAGTCATAGAGTCAAAGGGTATCATCCATATGCCTATAAGTCAGTGTCATATGAGGCAACAGGAAATATTATTATTTGGGTCAGGCATATCTTAATGCTTAAAGTGAAGTCGTTGCGCTTTAGTTTATTAAAGAGGTGTTATGTAGCAGATTTTCCCAATATGTTACCTGATTTCAATATCAAAAAACGTATAGACTATAACTGCTTTGTAACACAGATTAATGAGCTATTTGTACATATGCTTATGCAATAGCTATTTTAAACAACCAAAAATATACTTAATTGTCTAATTATTTAAATTTTCCTTAAAATTACATAGTAATGCCTATACTATAAAAAATATCTCAGAGAAAAATATTTCAGGCTAAATTATGAAATAAGTAGTTAACATTTATTTTATGAATTTTTGTTCAATAGAGTTGAATCTTTAGTATAAGTAATGTGTAAAATGAGCTCAGTAAAAGTCAACTGTTACACAGTGAATTAAAATATGTACAAATTTAAAAGAAAGATTGAAAAGAAGTATTTTATAAAATAGGTAATATAGATAAAAAGATACACACACACACACACACATATATATACATACCTGCTGCAAAGATGGCTGCAGTTTTGACCCCTTTATCTTCATTTTGTATGTCCTGAAGGAATGAACCAACTGTTGATAACATTGGTTTGACTACAAATTGGCATCGCTCATTTCTGGATGGCAAAGGGAGCGTTATTAAAGGAAGGCCGTATCTATAATTAACTTTAATTTCTGTCAAAAAAGAGAAAAAGATAATATAGGAATAAATAAAACTCACTTTAAAAATATAAGAATTCTAAAACAAATACCAAAACACAGTTCATAAACATCGTTATTCTCATAATAATTTATGTTGCTGACATGTCACTTTCTGTATAGTACAGGTTACATATTCTCTGCCTATCTATATCATCTTATGTATGTACCACATTATACTGTAATTTTATCTTTCTTTTTAACTCTTCCAAATTTTATTTGACATACAGCCCACAGATAATGTAGAGGCATTCTTAGTAGAATATCTTATTCTAAAGCAGCTCAGAAAATCTAGGTTTTAAAAGATCTTCAGAAGGAGCACTGGTAACAACATTAACTGCTGATACTGCATACAGAATAAAGCGTATTATGTGACTTCCAGGACAGAATATCTCTCATTTTAGAGGAGTCTGTTGTCCAGCTCCAGTTGGTTTCACTCAGCACTCTGACTCTAGCAACTGAAACTGTCCAGAGTATTTTGAAGATTGATGATGTGGTGAGTATATACAGACAGTGAATACTACGTTTTTCTAAAGTTAAAAAATGTATTCGTAAGAGCCTTTTCAGTTAAAAAGTTTAGCCCTTCCGGGCAGAAACAAAAAAGTTCATATCTATCACCTAAGAGTGTTGAGGTGGAAGTCTGACAAAAAAAATAGGAAAATCTTATGGAAACAGAAAATGGCCAAAGTGAACTCAGGATAGGGGTGTAGATGGGTAGAAGGAATACAAGAGTATTCAGTGTGCTTTACTCAAAACTCACAGCTATCCATTTATTTGGAAAAAAAAATGCAAGTAAATTATTGTTATGTGCCATCAAGTTGCCTACATCTCATAGTAACCTTTTGTACAACAGCTCTGAACCCTGCTCTATCTTGAGCCAACCTTCTTGTCTCTGTCTGACACACCTATCCCCATTACCCCAGTCACTGAGACAATCCATCTCATCGAAGGTCTTCCTCTCTTGCACTGTCTCTCTACCTTCCGAAGCATAATGTCCCTCTCCAAGGTTTGGTCCCTCCTTGTAACATGCCCAAAGTAGGTCAGACAAAGCTTCAGAATCCTGGCCTCCAAGGAGCAGCCCAGTTTAACTCTCTTCAGGACACACCTGTTTGTTTTCTTAGCAGTCCATCGTACATTCAATACTCTTCTCTAGCACCACAGCTTAAAGGCATCAATTTTCTAACATTCCTAGTCATTGGCTAACTTTCTGATGTATAGCACGTAACTGCGAAGACTATGGCCTGTATCAGGTGTGTCTTAGTCTCCAGACTGACATCGTTGCTGTTCAGTACTCTGGAAATATCCCTGACAGCAGGCATTCCAAATGCAATTTGTCTTTTGATTTCCTGGGTGTTGGTACCAAGAGCATTGATTGTGGAGCCAAACAACTAAAACTATTAACAATTTCACTCTCTTCACTAACCATCATGATGCTGTCAATTCAACTAGTGGTGAGAATATTTGTTTTCTTGATGTTAAGCTTCAATCCGTATTGAAGGCTTTAGCCCTTGACCTTCTGCAGCAAGTGCTTCAGGTCCTCCTCAGTTTCAGCAAGTAAGGTTCTGTCATCTGCATAACGCAGATGAACCTTCCTCCAGTCCTGATGCCACACTCCTCCTCACAAAGCCCAGCCTCCTGGATGATCTGTTCTGCATATAGATTGAGAAAGTGTGGAGACGGCACACATCCCTGGCATATGCCCTTCCCGATTTTAAACCATGCAGTGTTTCTTTGCTCTAGTATGTAATTAAGTCAAAGAAATTATAAGAAGGCTTACCATCAGATGGCACCACTGTACTGTAAAGGGATGAGAGAGGGTATTTCAGATTTTCACATAGCTTCCCACAAAAAATCTGTAAAGAAAAATTTTAATTTTCTTTTAGGAAAATGAGGAAGTTGAAATAAAGTGTCTTTAGTAGGCAACTCTTTAACCTTACATGACATACAGGAGGAAAAGTTCGGCCTCCTACACATATCCAAGTGAGCCCTGGGGAAAATCACAAAACCTCCTGGCTGTATGCTGGCCTGACAGTCGCACATGCTGCACCACTAAAACACTGTGACAAAGACTCCCAAATTGGGAGTGAGGACCACTGAAAACCCTGGTGCTGTGTGACAATTTATAAATGTTTTATTTCCTTCAAGGTATTAATTCAAAATAAGCAGATACAAGCACATTTTAGCCACATACTTTTAAAAATATGATCCCCAGACCAGAAGCATCAGCATCATCTTGAAGTAGAAATGCAGGATTACAAACTTAGCAACTCTGCCCTGCTGAATTAGAATTTGGATTTTAACAAAATCCCTCAGATTATTCATGTCTATATCAGAGTTTGAGGAACTGTGTTCTAGATCCGTGTTGTCTCATAAGGTAGTCACTAGACACATGTGTTCACTAAAACTTACCTAAAATTAAATAATA
The DNA here is from genome assembly GCF_000299155.1 of Elephantulus edwardii. Classification (NCBI taxonomy): domain Eukaryota; kingdom Metazoa; phylum Chordata; class Mammalia; order Macroscelidea; family Macroscelididae; genus Elephantulus; species Elephantulus edwardii. Next base: position 23,791,696 of record NW_006399762.1, read on the forward strand.
CTAAAAAATCCGATTCTTCAGTCATATTTATCATATTTCCAGAGCTCAGTAGCTTTGCATAGCTAACAGCTACTGTACTGAATAGAAAAAGAATATTTCTATCATCACAGCAAGTTCTACTGGATAATGTTGCTGAGTCCAGAAAACATCTGAATAGAATCTTCATTACAGAACAGGTTGTTGACACTTGCACTGGTGTTTGTGCTTTATAATTTTACTGGTGCTTAATAAAAACCTAATGACATCATTGCACAAAGATACTGTGGTAGCATGAAGAACACTAAAGAACTGGTTCATAGGCATGCGAAAGCAGAACTCATGCCAGAGCAATTAGTACCATAATCACATAAGTCAGCTGTTTCATACTGATCCCAATTTAGAAAAATCTATTACCCTGCAGTTATTCATTAGCAGTAACTTCCAGGAACTAAGCAAAGAGGAATTATTTTGTAAATTCTATTTTTTAAAATTTCCTATTTGATTAAACCAGTAGCTTAAAAAGTATCCACTGTCATAAAAAGAAAAATAAGATAATGACATTCAACTGACGCCCCATATGCTCAAAATCAAGACTCTTGTCAACAAATGCAACAAAATATTCAAATACATACCTACATAAGCAGATTCAATAAAATATTATGGGATATTATTTTAAGGCATTCATTTTTTATTTTCTTTTAGCAAAAGATAACTCGCTACTTAAGTGAGGAAAGACTGATTATTTACAGTGGATACTATTCTTAATAAAGAATAGTTCACAGCATTGTTATATATTTTTGCATACACAAAGGTATCCAATACCTCTCCATGTTTGGATCATGCATATTATAATACTTTTACTGAAACTATATGAAATGCATCAGTGTATCAGGGGTGCTGGGTATGGCACAGAATAGGGCAGAATTCAAATCCATTGTTCACAGGGTTACTATGAGTTGTAATTGGCAACAGCACATAAAAACAACAACATATGAAATTTATTAAAATGTATCCACATGAAAACAAATTAGAATTCCCCATTAAAATACTTCTTCTTTTTATAGTTTGATGTTTCTTCCAAAAGCTGAACGTAGAAAATCCATATGACCCAGGTATTCTACTGCTTGGAATATGTTGTTGAGTACGACTCATAATGACCCTATGAACAAAAGATCAAACTTCTGTTCTATCCTGTGCTATCCTTACACTTCTTGACATATAAGAGCCCACTGCAGCAGTCACCATGTCAATCCATCTGGTTGAGGGTCTTCCTCTACTTAGTTGGCCCTCCACCCTCCCCAACATCATGTCCCTCTCTAAGGAATATCACCTACTAGCAACTTTCCCAAAGTATGTGAGATGAAGCCTCATCATTCTTGCCTCCAAAGAGCACTCTGGCTGTACCCTCTCCAAGAGATGTCTGCTTGTTCTCTTGGCTCTCCATAGGATGTTCAGTGTTCTTCTCCAACACCATAATTCTTCTGTCATCCTTATTGATTGTACAGCTCTCAAATGCATAGCAAGTATTTGGAAAGATCATGGTCTGAATAAGACAAACCTTAGTCTTCAAACTCCTCAATAATTTGGAGAGGTCCCTAACTGCAGATTTTCCCAGTGCAATGTTTCTCCTTATTTCCTGACTGCTTGTACCAAGGAATATACCCTGAAAAAATTAGAACTGAGGCATAAGCAGAGATTTGTACACTAACGTTCATGGCAGTGTTATTCACTATCGCAAGAACATGGAAACAGCCCAAATGTCCAACCACAAGCTATAGATTGGGAAACTGTGATACATTCACATGATGGACTACTATGCAGCATGCAGGAGCAATGATTTTGAATATCACTACATAACTTGGGAGGGACTGGACAGCATTATATTAAGTGAACTCAGTCCCATAAGGACAAATACTGTAGAAGAATAAGATCACTATTGGTAGAAATAGAAAGATAACTAGTAAAATGTGTATGAGGATCCAAGAGGGGGAGGGTGGGACCAGATGGGGTTAGGATGGGCGGGGGGGGGGGAGTATAATTATAGGGTCGTACAATTTGATGGGTGTCGCTGTCCGTTCGAAAAGCAACACCCTGATGAGACTAAGCACGATGGAGACACACCACTTCTTAAGCATTCCGGAGAGTCGATCAGGTTGAGCTGCACTGACTTTATTGGGGGACTGCAGCACACTTATATACGAGCAAGTAAACAGGAAGACAGGATAGAGTGGGCTTGCAGATGTGGGACATGCGGATTGGATAGGAGAACCTCAACCTCTTGCAGACTACTCCCAGCTCAACAGATGCGGCAGCCATCTTCCCAGGTGGCGAGCTTTCTCAAGCCAGTATGGTCAAACACAGGGGAGCTTTCTCTACCCTGTATTAAAGGCTGTTGGGAGGCTTACACTTATCCGGAGCTTAGGCGATCTGCCCTGGCCAGAGGCCCTCCCTTCCTCCCCAACATTGCCCAACAGATAAGTAGAAGGAGGGGTGGGTAAAGGAAATGATAAAGATCTGGGGTGAAAAACAATGTATATGAACTCTGTAAGCAAACCAATAGAAAAGAAAAATTTTGTGACAAGAAGCTGCACTGCAATCCCAGATGTATGTGCTTTTGAATCCACCAGATGCTCTGCTGGAGAAGGAGGGGCAATCTCCTCCTGTACCAGTCAGATCTGATTTGACGGTACACACAAATAATAAATTTTTTTTAAATTAAAGAAATACTTCTTTTTGTGTGGTTAGATGCCTCACAACTTTAATTCTTTAAAGACAACGTTGTTCTTTTGATAACCTATGTTAATATTCTTTGCCAATACCTTAATTGAAATGAATTACTTCCTCTTAGGTCTTCATTACTCTTGTCAGCTTTCACAGGCTGTGTTATGTGCTGTCGAGTCAATTATCACTTGAAGCAGTTCTATGAACAACAGATCAGAACTTTGTGCTAGTCTGTGCTTTTCTCACAATCTCCATTATTCTCAATTAACTGTTGCAGTCAGTGTGTCAATTAACTGACTCTAATGTTCTAAGTATGATGTCTATTTCCAATGACTGGGTCCTCCTAACATGTGTGAAATACGTGAGATGGAGATGAGGTTTCAGCATCTTTGCCTCTTTGAGGCATGCTTGTTGCACTTTCTCCATGAAAAAGTCTATATTCTTTTGACAGTCTATGGTACTATTCCATATTCTTCACCAATACCAAAATTCAAAATGATCAGTCCTTCTTTGGTCTTCCTTAATGCACTGTCCACATTCCTCTAGTGTTCATGACAATGGATAAGGATGACAGAAGAATTGAAATCTCTGAGTTGTGTTGAGAATGCTGAATATCCCATAGATCACCAAAAATATGTCTTGGGGAAAAAAATCTGTTCCTTTACTTTCCCCATAAACCCCCTGACCCCATCTCCACAATTCTATACTTCCCCAAAGGTGTCCACTGTTAGAAGTTGTGTGTGTATCCTTTGTGGCTTTCCCCTATATCCTGAGATAGGATTTTAAGTCTATAAAGTATGCTAAAGATTATGAGACACGTTTCTTCAGTGCTGTAGATTCTATTATAACTTATAAAGACCTTCTACTGGGTTTCTGAGATTATAAACCTTTATAGGAGGAAACTGCTTCTTTCTTCCATGGAGTAGATGGTGAATTTAAACTATATACCTTTTGGTCAACAGAAAAATAATCTACCATATGCTACCACGGCTTTTAAAACTAGGTTTCTAGGTGGTCAGAATTCCAGATCATAAAGCACTTGTTTATTTCAGATAATTGATGAAGTTTCAGGTCTATTATTAAGGACACCATTTAAAAAAAATATGTACAATTCAACTTCTGGCACTTTCTTGATCAATGTATGGCTGCAGTCATTTATAAATAATTTTTTTCTTCTTCTTGGTATTCTTTCTTTTCAGCCAAGACCTATTTTCTATCAGCAGTAATACATTCAGTTCAACAGCCTTTTATGAAGCCATCCAAAGTATTTCCAGTATTTTTCACCAGGACCACAATTCAAAAGATCCCATTATTCTCCAATGTTCCTTATTCATTGCACAGCTTCCACATGCATGGTATTCAGAATACCATGACTAGAATTAGGAGCACCTTGGCCCTAAGAGGGAAATAAACAAATAAAAACAAACTATCTTTAGCATAATTTTGCTAGCGTGTGACATTAATTACACTTGACCTCCTTTCTTTGGATGGACATAGATATGGATCTCTTCTAGTTGGTTGTTAATATAGATGTCTTCAAATTTCTTGACATAAATGAGTAAATGCTTCCAGTGTAGCATCCTTTTGTTGAAGCTTTTCAATTAGTAATCTGCCAATTCCTGGCATGTTTTTCTCCAATGATTCAGTGTGTCTTGAGCTTCTTCCTTTGTTGTCATTGTTGTTAAGTGCTGTCGAGTGGTAGCCGACTCACAGCAACCCATGAACGAAAGACCTGGATACCTGTTTAACCTTCATCCTTTCTCCAGGTTCATAGGGTTTCCAGAGGCAAGATACTACGGAAGTGGATGGCACTCCTGCTTCCAAGCTTGTTTTTAATCAGGGCGCTCCACCAAACACTGTCCATCATGGGTAATCATTCTCTCATTTGACTCATCAGGGTCACAGTGTTCGGCTTCACAGCAACCATGAGTTACCTCTGTACAGCAAGAGGACAGACCAGGGCTACATGGCCTAGAAGACTGTTTCACCAAAAACAATTAAAGGCAGGCCTGAGGCCTGCGGAGTAGAGTCACCCACATTTGGCTTGGGAGCATGACTTTCTGTCCATTAAGCTAACAGATCTCTCTATGCTGTTGTTAAGTGCTTCTTCCTTTTGTATCAATAATTTTTTTCTCTTAATCTCTTTTTAGTATCAATAAGTTTTGATCATATCATACCTCCTGAAATGGCTGAAGGTTCACGAAATCTTTTTGGTAGAATGACTATATAATTCTCGTATTTTATTTTTATGCTTCCTGAGTCATTCAGGCTTTTACCAACAGAATCTTTGGGTTTTCAACCCAAG
>NW_006399762.1:23800606-23808314 GCF_000299155.1 Elephantulus edwardii
TAGAAATAATACAAACCATCTTGTCAGACCATAATGCCACAAAATTAGAAATTAATAATAGGATGGTAAAGGAGAAAAAACCATACATTTGGAAGTTAAATTTTCTTTTCAGTTCTCTCTGTTTAAAGAATCTATGAGGTTTTATACTCTGCCATGTGGTAGCTTGCTTGTTGTTGTCATAATGCAAACTATTTTCAAATATTGCAGTCACTCATGGTGGACAGAGTTCAGCAGAGCTTTTAGTCTCAGAAAGAGGAGGAAGAAAGGTCTGGCAATTTATTTTTAAAAACTGTTGTTGTTTTGTTGTTGTTATGTGCCATCGAGTCCTATGTACAACAGCCCTAAACTCTGTTCTGTCCTGGACCAATCGCACTGTCTCTGATACAACCATGCCGATTACCCCAGTCACTGAATCAATCCACCTCATAGAAGGCCTTCCCATCCTGCGCTGTCCCTCCACCTTTCCAAGCATGATGTCCCTCTCCAAGCACTGGCCCCTCCTTACAGCATGTCCAAAGTATATTAGAGCCTCAGAATCCTTGCCTCCAAGCAGCCGCCTGGTTTAACCCTCTCCAGAATGAATCTGTTTGTTTTCCTAGCAGTCCATGGTACCCCCAATACTCTTCTCCAGCACCACAGCTCAAAGGCATCAATTCTCCTTTTATCCTCCTTAGTCATTGTCCAACTCTCTGATGCATAACAAGTGACTGCAAAGACCATGGCCTATATTAGACGCACTTTAGTTTCCAGAGAGACACCATTGCTCTTCAGTACTTTAGAGAGGTCCCTAACAGCAGACTTTCCCATCGCAATAAGTCTTTTAATTTCCTGGCTACTGGTGCCAATAATGTTGACTGTGGAGGCAAGCAAACTAAAGCTGTGAACAATCTCAATCTCTTCACCATCCATCCTGATGCTGCCAATTGATCCAGTGGTGAGAATCTTTGTCTTCTTGACATTGAGCCTCAATCCATATTAAAAATTAGCCAATGAAAACCCTATGGATTACAGAAAAAACTACATGAACCTTGAACACACTTTCCTTGCACATGTTACCCAGAGGGATTATCCAAATGTGATGGAGGGCGTCATATTTGGTAAAGTGGAGGACCAAAAGTGACTGAGCCTTCAATAAGATAAACCAACTCAATATCCACAGTAAGGGATTAAAATATACCAGTGACATGGGGATGGTACAAGACTGGGCAGTGTTTAGTTCTGTTGTACAAATGGTCTCCATGAGTCAAAGATCAGTCAATGGAAACTGGTAACAGTCACCATGAAAAATACCTTTTGGTCAGCAGACAGACAAATAATCTACCATATGCCACCACAACTTTTAGGCAATATCTTATAACATTAAACATGTAACCTTCCACTCCCACAGCTAGATATTTACTCAACAGACATGGAAACGTATGCTTACATTAACACGTTGCTGCAATGACAAGCAAAAAAAAAATGTGTTTCTAAGCATGGTCTTGATTTAAAAGTGTGCGGCAACATGTTAACAACTGATTCCAAGCCAAACCCATTGCTAGTAAATTGATTCAGACTAATTTCAACCCAACCTAATTTCAATCTTGTAGCCCAGAGTAGAACTGGTCTATAATCTCCAAGGTGGCAAATCTTTCTGGAAGCAGACTACCATCTCTTTTTCCTGCTGAGAGAGTGGTGGGTTCAAATCACTGAGCACATGAGTGCTTAACCACTCTCCTACCAGAGGATGTTATTTTACTTCTTCCTATTACAGTACATACACCTGGGAAAGGGTGAGACTTGGGTTTGGTTGGCTGCTGTATCTCTAGCCTGACATTCAATAAATGTATGTAAAATCAATGTGGGAATGTAGGGTCGTTAACTGAAAATTCAGTGGTTACAATCTACTAATCACTTGATGGGAGAAAGACCACTTCCTGTAAAGATGTACAACCCTGAAAACCTAATGACTGGGTATCATGAGTCTGAATCTACTGATGTTTTGAAGAGTTTCTGATGTTGATGGAAAATAGCTCTCAATCTAAAATATTTCACCCAAGAAAGTTATTAAGGGTTAATTACAAGCTGTTCCATGGAGGCAAGAATTTTAAAGTTCTATCTCTCATACTTTGGATACATGGCCAGGAAGGGTCAAGCCTTGGAGAACGGCATCATGCTTGGGTAGAGGGACAGCTCAAGAGAGAAAGACCCAGGATGAGACAAATTGACTCAGTAACTGGGAAATGGGATTAGGTCTGTCAGAAAGGATGAGATTGGCTCAACAACACAGGGCAGGATTCAGAGCTATTGTACATAGGGTTGTTATGAGTCGCAGGTGACTAAATGGCACATAACGACAACATAGCAATATATATGTAGTCAACTGAGAGTTAGCCATTAACATTGTGTAAGTATTTACCTACTGCACTAAAAATGTCCTAAATAATTTAGATAGTTCCATAATACTTTATCCTACCAATATAACAATAATTTGTATTTATTTACTGCTAGTCATTTCTATTTTATCCACTAATTTTCACTTCATTTTGTCTCTTCACCATAAAAGTTCATTTTATTGTTATCATGATATTAGAAATAGCATTAGCCTTTTCTTCTACTGCATGTCTTCCTAGTGTTCATATTAAAGATGGGAAATGGATACTACTGACAATCAAGCTGCTTCCTAGTTTTCCTAAATTTTTTTTGTTGTGGTTAACATTTTGAAGGTTATAATAATTCTGTATTAGGAGTCATGATCAATATTTTTAAAAATTCTAAAACCTAGAGGCTAATAGTATTTCTATTTTATCTTTTAAATAACTTTCTATTCTATTCTAAATAAAGAAAGAAAGCTAAATTCTCACTTATGAGAAAGCTAAATAAAGAAAGCTAAATTCTCACTTATGAGTTAATTGACTTAACTTAAAAATCTCAAAGTTTTATTTTATCTTAGTTCTTTGAAAGCTAAATTCTCACTTATGAGTTAATTGACTTAACTTAAAAATCTCAAAGTTTTATTTTATCTTAGTTCTTTGAAGGTGAAATAATAGACTGAGAATAAAAATTACTATATTACAGTTTTGCTGAGGTCTGTGTTAGGTGGCATCAAGTTGAGTACAACTTATAGCAACCCTTGAACAACAGATCTGAACCCTTTACTATCATGTTGTTATATCTGAAGACTACTAAAATAAAATTTTTAAGTTTTACTAAGTTAAAAAAAAGTTCATTTTATTAGGTGGTCACAAAAATAATTTCGGATTTTGGTTGCTTGATCTTTAGGCAATAATTTAATAATAAATCTTTCTTCTTATTTTTTCTATGCAATTAGTTTTAAACATAAACTGAATTTTTGTCTATTCTTATAATATAGAGCTTAAGCTGATTTTTGCCAAATCCACTGACGAATTCAAACTGTGTTGGATGCAGCACAAACAACTAAAAATATCAATGAAGTCTGAGGTGAGGGAAGTATTAATGGATGCACAATGCAAAATCACTTTAAAAATCCTGCCATGAGGAATTATGCTCAGTGAAATATCTCAGTCACAAAAGGACAAATATTGCATAGTACCACTGTTGTAAAGCGGCACTAACATCTGAGTTTGGAGAAACTTAGAGGGGATAACTAATGTATACTCCATTGAAATAGATGGGGAAACAATGAATGAAAACCCCAAATCTCTGTAAATGTTCATTAAAACTAATAAAATTTAATAATATTTTTTTTTTTAAAAAAGAAATAGATGGGGGAGAGAACTGTTTAGGAGGAATATATGATTAGGTATAATTGTCATGACAAGAGTCCAGAATGAAAGCTGCATAGTGGATTAGGGGGAGGGAGACTGTATAACAATGAAATATTTTTTTTAAACTTTTCAAAGAGAAAAGCGAACTGGGGGGTAATGGTGGGCAGGGAAGAAAGTGTGTAACAATAAATGAATCCAAAGTCTCTGTAAATGTTCATTAAAATAAAAAAAAATTCTGCCATGGTGAATTTGAACCTGAAAATAAGGAGGGCTGTAGCTGGACATCTGAATTTAACAACATCAAGCTTAGGGCAATAATTAAAGCTAATCCTCACTGAACTACATGAAAAGTTGCAGAAGAACTACAAGGTTCTAAGTCACTTGTCAGTTGGAGCAAAGTTTAAAGATGAAAAACTTGACAAATGGGTACTGCATGAACTGAACAAAAATTAAAGTGACCATCATGATGAAGAAACACTCTGTGTTCCTTCTGCCTCACTCAGTCAAGTGTTACAAAGTGCTCTTTAGCTGTACCATTAAGTGTCTGGTGGCACCACACTTCATCAGCAAGCCTCTGGCCTATAGGCTCTCAGCTCTCCTGCTCTGAAGACTAGGAAGTCCATCTTCCTCTGGATTCTTACATCTGCTGTTTCCCTGCTGCTATTTCTTTCTATCTCAGTTAACAGTTCTGTCTCCAGAGACAAGGAAGTTCCTGGTTGCAAGGACCCAGAGTCCAAGGACCTTGTTCCACTCTGGTGTCTTTATTGGTGGTAGTCAGTAATGAGATCCTCCAGATCTGGGATTGGTTCTTTTAAAGTCTTGTTGTTGTTGTTTGGTGCCCACTGAACTGAACAAAAGACCAGAATTCAGTACTACTCGAGCCTACTTTCTGCAGTCAGTGTGCCAATCTATCTGGTCAAGGGTCTTCCTCTCTTTTGCCATCCGTGCCCCATTTCAAGCATGGTGTCCCTATGCAAGAAACAGCCTCTCCTAGCAAATGCCCAAAGTATATGAAGTGAAGCTTTGTCATCTTTGCCTCCAAGGAGCACTGTGGCTGTACTTTCCCCAAGATATAACCTGTTTGCTCTTTTGGCAGTCCATGGGATATTAAGTATTCTTCAACACCACGGCTCAAAGGCATCAATTCTTCTGTTATCTTTATTCAGTGTCCAACTTTCAGACGCATTAAAAAGGCCATGGCCAGACTCAGGCACACCTTAGTCTTCAAACTGAAACCACTGCTCCTGAGTAATTTGGCGAGGTCCCTGACTGTAGACTTTTCCAATGCAACACATCTCCTAATCGTCTGACTGCTAGTACTAAGGGTGTTGCCTGTAGACCCTCGTAAGATGAAGCAACTGACAATTTCAATCTTTCTCCATCTACTATGATAATGTCCCTCTCCAAGAAATTGGTCCAGTGGTGATAATTTTTGTTTTCTTGATGTTGAGATACCTACTGCAGGCTGTAGTCTTTGCTCTTCTGCAGCAAGTGCTTCAAGTCCTCTTCATTTTTAGCAAGTAAGGATGGCTCATCTGCATAATGCATGACACATCTGCATAAGTGATAAGATACTAACCATATGCTTGCATGGAAGACCTGTTAATACAGCTATTATTCAAATATAAGCATCAACAGCTAAAGCAAAAGAGTAGGAAATTGAAGACTTACCAAATTTAGAGGTCCAAAATCCAACAAACAAGCAAACAAGATGTGTTAATTATTAACTGGTGAACAAAATCCAAAAGTTAGAAATAATGAAGTAGGAATGATAGTTGGAAAATACTAACTTGGTGACAGAAATGAGGACAGAAATCAAATAATCAAGTCTTGTACAATTATTTATTCATCATAAATGAATTTTTTTAAACAACAACAACAACACACAAACAGTAACTTTACACACGGCCGTCACCTGATGATCTGCATAAGAGTCAGACCGACTACAACCGTGGAAGAAATCACTGAAGAAGCTCAGAATCAGCAGTCAAAACCAGGCCAGGCATCAACTATAGGACAGATCATCAACTTCTCTTATGCAAGTTCATATTAAGGTCAAAGAAAATTAAAGCAAGTCCACAAGAACCAAAATACAACCTTGAGCCTAACCCACATGAATTTAAAAATCATCTTAAGAATAGGTTTGAGGCATTGAACACCAATGACTGAAGGTCAGAAGAGTTTTGGGGTGTCATCAAGGACATCAACCATTAACAGAAAAAAAGGTCATTACAAAGATGGAAAACTTTTAAGGCTAGGAGGATGAAAAGCTGACCAGTATCATCAATAGAGTCTCATGCACCTTATTTATTTATTCTTTATTCTTTATTATTTGCAGTCTCACCCCTGAAGTGTTTCATGCACTTCATGTACATTGCTAGCAAACTGTCTAGACCCATTGTGCTAGGCCACAAGCACCTTCTCTGCATATCATATTTCCATCCAATCATTTGGTGGGCATTGTAAGACTATGGCAAGAAAAGCCATATCAAAGTGATTCATTATGCTGTAAAAAGTCACCAATAATGCTGTAATAATATAAAAGTATCACCCTTAACACACTGAGGTAAACTTTCAAATTTCTTTTTTTTTTAATTTTTATTGTATTATTTTTACGTGTACCGTCATCAAATTTATTTCTATGTATTGCATTCAATTTTTCATCATTACAACTAATTAAAATTTTATCATCTCTGCACAAAAATCTTTGCCTTTTTATTTTTTCTTAAGAGCTGATTTTATCATGATAGGCATATAAAGAATTACGCATTTTTTAAAAGAATTATGCATTTTAGGATCCTGTCAAAGTTTATAGAAAAGATTTTATTTCCTCACAAAGTGTCACTCAATATAACAATTGGTGGCCTATGTAAAAATGCAGTTTGAATCTACCAGCTGCTCTGCAGGAGAAAGATGGGCAATCTCCTCCAGTGCGATTTACTGCCTCTAAAAACCTGCTGGAGGGTCAACTATAGGTCAGTTCCAACACGACAGTATACAACAACAACAAAAAACCAAAACAAGCAAATCTTCATAAGGTTCAGAATCAAACAATAGTAGACACATTTGAATATCCACAAGCAACAAGATTCCTTCCTTAAGGCTTAACTCCAAGAGGGGCCTCTAGATATCTCTTTAAGAGGTTTACCCAGAAGTCCCTCGTGCTCAACAGAGCTCTAAGTAAGTTCTGCAAACTTGACTCTTTCATTTATTCTTTTTTGGATAAAGTGTAACCATTAATCAGAGGATTAAGTGTTACCCTAAACAAGTTATAGCTCCTACCGTCTTACCCAGTAAGAATAGCAAAATTTAACAGAACAGCTAACAGCAAATGCTGGCGAGGTTGTGGAGAGACTGGAACCCTTACTCACTGTTGGTGGGAGTGTAAAATGGTGCAACCACTGTGGAAAGTGGTTTGGCGCTTTCTCAAAAAGTTACAAATAGAGATACCATTTGACCCAGCAATTCCACTACTGGGAATATACCCTATAAAGACCATAAATGACATCCAAGCAGAAACATGCACACCCATGTTTATTGCGGCTTTATTCACAATAGCAAGGAGTTGGAAACAATCTAAGTACCCATCAACAAACAAATGGATACAGAAGCTACGATATATTCACACAATGGAATATTATGCTGCTTTGAAAAACAAGGATCTCTTGCAATATTTTTCAAAATGGGTGATCCTGGAAGACATTATGCTGAGTAAAAAATCTCAGTCACAAAAAGACAAATATTATATGGTGCCACTGTTATAGAATGAGGCGGACATTGGGGTGGTGGTAAGACTGAGAAAAACTGGATAAATAATGTCTACTGCATTGAAAAAAAATAGTTACCTAATATATATATATATTTGTTGTTGTTACGTGCTGTCGAGTCGCCTGCGACTCATAGCGACCCTATGTACAACAGCCCTAAACTCCGCTCTGTCCTGTGCCAATCGCACTGTCTCTGACACTCCCATCCCAATT